>NW_024466700.1:0-159033 GCF_017591425.1 Ochotona curzoniae
ATATAGAAGATGTTCCAGGATTGAGTAGTGGCTTAGGAATTGAGAAGAGAGTACTGGGGCAGTAGAATTGACAGCACTTGCTGGCAGACTGAGAAAGCAGGTAGAAAGAAAAGACAGAATGAGGGATGACACCTAGCTTTCTGTCTGGGACAGCTGAGAAATTGAAATTGTGGAGCTATTTGCCGAGCAGATGGTGCCAAGCTGGGGGACAGAGTGGAGGGAGAGGGACTGAAAAGCTTCAATTCGCAGTGACCACTGCACAGCGGCGATCGCCTGCAGAGGCCAGCTGAGCCGGTTCAGGCTCCACTTAGCTCGTGCAGAGTGAGACCTGCAAAACTGAAGTCCCTCTGAACCTGAACAGGCAGGGAGCCACGGCGATGCTCAGATGAATAGACATCCCTGGCTCCTCCCGGTCACCGCGCAGTCACCCAGCCTAAAGGGCGACCATTTTTCACACTTTGCTAATCCGTCGCACAGGTGCCTGCATTTCACTGCAGAATTGCCATTCTATCCTGCTGCATTTATTTTCCATTCAACCCAATTTTAACCCCAATGTTCAAGGGTTTTTTGCCCATTATGCCCCATTAATGGAAGAAAATCATGCCTATGTGTGTGAATGCTGCTGGGTTTTTTTTTTTCACTTTTCTCATTTTAGATGAAAATCTTCTTTCTTCTTTCCTTGTTATCACTCCTCCACCTGCTGGCATCCTGCCAAGGGCCTGACCATGAGCTGGTTTTGTTCTTGTGCTGCTCTGGCTTCTTCCTGCTCATTCAAGGAGCCCCTGCAGAGAAGTCTTCTTACATAATCAAATTATAGGTCAAATTCATCAAAGGGATTTCATGAGGTACATTTCCTGTGAACATCTAAACACGTGCAGCAAGTAACACTTTTTTAAGTACAAGCATTGGTAAACAATGATGCTCTTTGGTTAAGAAAACTGAAATACGGAGTACACCTTTGAAAAGTTCTTTGTTGAGCTGTAGGTTTCCGTAGCCGTACATTGCCATCACCACTATTGTGGCCACTTTTGAGTAGTATTGTCGCACAGTATATTTTTAGATGCTTTATGGTTGGTTTCAATTAATATCCTCTGGGTGCTTGGGATATGGTTCCCATTGCGCATGCACAGGAATTCAGGGATCACAGATGAGGTCTCTACTGGAGAGGGAAAAGGCAAAGGAAAAAAGCACGGGAGCAGATCATTTCAACCTATGAAATGGAAATGCTATAACTGTAGTAACAGCAGGGACACTCCTGCCATAGGACCCACTGCCAAGGTCTCTTTAGTTGAGTCTGACATTGTGAGCCATAATTTACCTATATAAGCTCACTGGATCCGCAAGGCCATTGTACAAAATAAGGCCACTGTTCTTATTTTGTATAAGAACAAACAAAGGTACAGCAAAGTTAAAAAATTGCCAAAAAGTCACCCAGAAAGAGAGTGGCAGATAGAATGAAAGAGAGAATGCTCTATGGCATCAAAATTGAGTATTTTTCCCTACTTCTACTAAGGCTGTCTATGGTGTAGTTTAGGATAGGGAAGGCAGAAAATCAGTCTAGAGTAGAGGTGGAGCAAGTCTTGGAGGACTCTGAGCTGTCTTCCATACTGAATGATGAACCAAGAAGAACACCTTAGCTAGAGATTTTAGGCAGGGGAAAAACACAGAGGTGTGGAAGAGAATTAGGCTTCAGGAAGATGAGTGGAGGAGCCAGTTCAGGAGTTGAAGACTAGGGAGAGATGAGGACATGGGCAAATGACAAAAGGCCTCATATGCCACCCTAGGGGCTCTGGAATTGATTCTGAAGGCAGTAGAACAATCTCAAAGCCAGTGAGTGAACATGATTGAAACTGAGCTTTGGATATCACAACAGCCAAGTGCAGGATAGATCAGATGCAGTAGGACCAAGATCCTGTATGTTAACTTCCAGGTTCTTGGTAAGGAGCAGGCAGTCATGGGATGAAGTCAGTGTGTGCAAGACTCTCCATTGCTGCATCTGTGGCATTTCTATAGCCCCAATGTCATAGCTCTGTCTGAGTCAGGCTGCTGCCCTTCACAGTCACCCTCCATTCCCAGCATCTGCACCCTGTCCCTCCCTTTTGGCCTGGAATATGGCCTTCATAATTCATCTCTTCCCACTCCATTTCACCAGAAACTGACCACAACCTCTTGCTGAGCACCAAATATCTCATCACATTTGCTACGCTTGGTAGACTTTCTTTCTAACTTGGATGAGCCTTTCCATCTTCTTTATCTGATGGACCACCCTGCAATGGCTCCTGCTAGAAAACACAAAACTATCTGTCTTAAAAAGCAGGTGTTGTGGAGCAGCAGCTTAAGTTACCACTCACAGTACTCAGTCCCAACTTGGAGTGCCAGCTTGTCCCAGCATCTCCACTTCTGATCCAGCTTCCTACTAATGCCCACCCTGGGAGGCTGCAGATGATGGCCCAAATGCTTCGGCCCCTGAAACCAAGTGGGATATCTAGATGGAGTTCTGAGCGACTGGATTGCCCTAAGCAGTCCCAGAGAATATGGGCATGTGTATAATGTCAAACAAGCAGGTGAAAAACATCTCTCTCTTTCTCTTTCTCTCTCTCTTTCCTGTTGTCTTTCTTAAAGATGGAAATAATGATGAAAGTAACCGATTTCAATTGCTTGAACAATTTGTAATGTTGTATTTTCCTACTATACTAGGCATCTAGTGACATTCTTGAGAAGTTTTGATTTGTATTTCTCTATTTATATTTATAAGTGTAGCACCTTTTTATATTTCATATCCCACTTCAACCATTTTTCTTTCCATCCATCCACATCCTTTATGCATTCATCTTTGGATCAAAGGACTTTGTTTTATCAGTTTTAATTAATCTTTTGTCTGGAATATGAATTGCAAGTATCATCCACAGTTTCCTGTGTGTGTCAGAGATTGCCTGAAGTTTTCCTTCACATTTGTTTTCTCCGGAAGAAAGGCGCAAAGGTGGGTGAGCCACTACCAAACCTGGAAAATGTTGGCATATCACGGACCCATCATTGAGCCCCAGGCTTGTGGTCTTGCTAGAAAAGGACTTCAGTTTCCACTAATAATCCATGCTATGTAACAGAAATAAGGGCACCTGATTGTGTGTGATAGCTTTCTTTCTTGTTAAAATATGAAATTTAGCCTTAAGAAATTCTCTGAAATACGAACCTTAAAAAACGTCCTCAAGGCTCCCACATGCATCTGTCTTTCACTAAAGATGGCCCATTGGGATTTTTTCAAGCTTTGAGAAAGATGTTAAATTCTTATCTCAGATGAGCGTGCTTGTGATGATTGCCGTATACATGGCCTAGCGTGACCTCAGGGAGCTGCCACCAGAAGATAATTCAGGAGCCAGTTGTTTAAAGAGGTGAGTGATCCCTCTGTGAGCTGATTTGAAGAATGAAACGTAGAAGCTGACAACTTTGTGACATCATCTGAGAGTGGTCGATGGCTTAGATAAACCCAACATCTCCCACAACCGCAGCGAAGGACCCCACTGAATCCTCCTAACATCTATTCATAAAGAGCATTCCTGAGCGCTCTTAAGCTAAAGAAGAGTGTGATAAGAAATTTTCAGTCATCACAGCAGGTGGGAGGGTGAATGGTGTGCAGGAATTATTTGCTGATGATCTCCTGATGCACTTCTTGGTTGCAGCACATTTCAAAGAACATAGAACTATCTCCAGGACAGCAAGTAGCTTCTCCCTGTCCTCGACTCGCTGACCCATGACTTGGAGGCAGGTGATCCCAGCTTCTTTCTTTTGAAAAAAAATTATTTATTTTTATTGGAAAGTCAGATTTACAGAGATAAGGAGAGACAACAAGATCTTTCATCAGCTAGTTTATTCCCCGAACTCCCACAATGGCTGAAACTGAGCCAATCCAAAGCCAGGAGCTTCTTCCAGGTCTCCCACATGCGTGCTGAGTCCCAGGGATTTAATTCATCCTCTACTGGTTTTCCAGGCCACAAGCTGGGAGAAGTGGAGCAGTCAGGACACAAACCAGCGCTTGCAAGGGGAGGATTAGCCAACTGACCCTTTGCACCACACCCAATCCCAACTTCTTCGCCCCATCAAAACTGAAGGGGAAGATACCAAAGCAATTAAATTGATGATTTCACATGATGTTCTGCCAGGAACTTCTCCATAGGATGTGATCACCAGGTGTTCCATGTCCAGCACCCCACTACAGCTGGAATACAGCTGGTTGTGCCATCACATCATCCCCAGCTTCACCACTGCAGCCCAGTTTCCCACACAGAGCAGGCCAGGAGGCCTTGGACTAGAGAGAAGAAGGAAGGAAGGAAGGAAGGAAGGAAGGAAGGAAGGAAGGAAGGAAGGAAGGAAGGAAGGAACGAAAGAGGAAAGGAAGGAAGAAAGGAAGGAAAAAGTAATGTTTGTTAAAGCACAAAAAGGGCAATTGAGTGGGAGAGGGCAGGGTTGGAGTACACTCTCTGAGAAATTAGTTCATTTGAAAGATTTACCTATTTGAAAGAATGACAGAGAGAGAGAGAGAGAAAGTGTGACAAGGAGACAGAGAAAGAGATAGAGATTTTCTGCTCACTCTCCAAATGTCACGACAGCTGGGCAAACCCACCCCAGGCCACCACATGCGCCGTGGGGCCTCCTGTACAGGAACCATCACCTATTGGTCCCCAATCACATTACCAGGAAAATGGATTAAAAGTAAAGTAGCCAGGCCTCAAAGCAGCACTCTGATCGGGAGTGCAGGTGGCTTGCCTCCGTGTGCCACAGCAGCACATCAGCCAGGAAGATAACTTTTGGCTGGGAACTTTGCAGAATGAGAATGAGCCAGATGTTGGGAGGTTAGTTTTCAGAGTGGGCTTTGGGCCTAGTGGTGGCAATGCTGGTTGGAATATCCACCTTCCATATCAGAGCACCTGTGTCTATGTGCCAGCTCACTCCCAGTTCCAGCTTGCTGCTAGCACAGTCCCTGAGAGGCAGTATATGATGGTTCCACTAGTTGGGTCCTGCTACCCACACAGGAGACCTGAACTGAGTTCCCACTGCCTAACTTGCTTGGAGAGTTAACTGGGTAATGGGAACCACACCCCACCCCCGCTGCTATGTGTGTGTGTGTACGTGTGTGTGTGATTATGTATATACACAACATGTGTGTATGGGTGCAAGCAGATCTAAAAGGAAAACCCCGTGAAATGCTGCCACTGTCTGAGAAGTCTGGGTGGGGCCGCAGGCCATTAACAGGAAGTCCCTGGGTCCACCAGTAGCTGACAGCAGACCAATACGGCCAGCTTTCCACCAACTCCCACTCCAGCCTCAACTCTCTGAACTCTTGCTTTACCAGAACCCCAACCTGCCTCTGTCTTCTCTTCTGCCACCCAACCAACTCATTCCTCAGATCCCAGCCTCATGTTGCATGGTACATGGGCACCTGGATCCTAGAGGGTTCACCCTGTGCCACTCCCAATAGTTGGGTGTCTCTCCTTAACTTGGAGTCAGCCTTCCTCTCCCAGGCCAAATGGACAGAGCACACAAGTGACAGTCCACCCACCACCACACACCAAATTGCTGAGACTCTTTTAAACAGCATCTTGTAGTTTGAAAATAAAGCTGCTGGCTCCTAGGATGCCAGTAGGATTGTACAGGCTCTGCCCCTGCAGTTCTAGCAGTGGCCTTAGGCTCTGTAACTCTGGCCTTGAAGAGGAAGCACTTACATTGTGAATGCAACAGCAGAATGAAAACTGTTCTAGCCTGCGGGATCCAACAGGGCTAAAAATCCAGAAGCGGCTTTTCCCTTTCTTCTGCAAGGTCTAATCCGTAGGGCTTTCACAGGGACAAAATCAAACACTTACATTCATTGTCCATGGGTTCTAGCTGTGAATTTGCATAAAATCTGAAATTTCACACAACCAATCCTGTTGTGGGGATTTTACCACTGACTACAGGAAATAGAGCTGCTGGAGGAGTCAGGGCAAATGGGAGTGTGCCGGCCCTTGGGCCAACAAGCTTGAGAACAAATAGCCTGAAAGGCCTGCTCTCCCTTCTCTGTAGCACCCGAGTCCTGCGGAGGTGCACTGACTCAAAGGCAACAGTGTGGAGAAGAGAGGCCTCATTCGTTCCAGATATGCAAAACTCAGTCTGCACCTCCAGACATTGTTGCTAGTCACACTGGGAGAGAGAAGACTCAAAGTGACTTCACAGCTTACTCTACGTGTCACAATGGTGTGTACTGTCGCTAGGGGGCAAACCAGTAAAGAGCAAGTGGAAGAAATTAGAGAAAGCTTCCAACTCATGCCTCTTTAGGACTATGATGCTAGTGTAAGCCATAAGGTCACACCCTGATGGTGCCAGAGAAGGTGCCTGGAGAATGGGGGAAGCGGCATCACTCAGCTTAATCCTGGCCCTGTAAGTGGTGCGGGACAACATCCCAGAACGGCCCCTACATGCTTGACATGCGCAGTTTGGGAAATGGGGTTACGTGAACAGATTGGGATAGGAGCATTCACCTGTCTGGGGTCTCTGCCTCTTGAAAAAATTCTTTCCATGTGCCAGAACTGTTCTAAGTACATTAGGGCGGGTAACTTGTCTAAATGCATGCCAGCCTCAAGATAAAAATCAGCATTCTCCGATCATCCCAAGTTCACATAAGAGGAAGTTGGGACAGCTGCAGAGAAGGAAGCCCTGGATGCCCAGCCCCCTCTGTGTTACCCGGCCTCAGCAGGGGCCTCTGCAGGGTCACTGAGAGCCTGGCCTCTGAATGCCGCTTTCTGCTTTCCCTGCCTTTCAGCAACAATAAGCCTTTCCTGGCATGGGTTTTGCAACCATGGTACTCCTAGCACTACACAGTCTCTGAAAAAACCACAAGATTTAGATGACAGACCGTGAAAGTGTTTCATTTTTCCAACACATCTATAAATGGTCTTTGTGTAGGGTACCTGCTTCTAAGTTACGGGGCCACATAAGAAACTTTAGGTGTGAACCAGTCTGTCTTCCACAGACTTGATCTGAGCAGAGTTCATTAGGGATCAGAGGATTAAAGAGCTGGCCCAGAGACTAACAAGCCACCTGCAGGGGCCAACCCCCAGCTAAGGACTAAGGACTAAAGCAAAACTCCCCCCCCCCCAAACTTCTTTTCAATTCTGCAAGACCAAGATGAGGGCATCAGTAGGTTGGGCACTTAGCAAAGGGTGCTCTTCACTTTCCTTGTGATGCACGTTCTCGAGGGTGGACTCTGTGTGTTCAGAGGGCAGAGAGAGGAAATGGCCCAGCCATTGTACTGCAGCCCTTCGTGGCATGCTTATCCCAACCAGGAGAGCAGGGCTGTAATTGTCTAATCACAGGCTGGTGGCCCTACGTCTCAAAGCTGTGGCACTGAGGATCAAGTTGTGACATAAACTTGCAGGAACACAGATATTCAGTCCGTCATGCCGACCTAAGCGGATCAAGGTTCTGACTTAAGGATCCCTGAATAGTTTGTCTTATCCTGACTCAGGGCTGTACAGAGCTGTCTGTGTGAGGCCTGAGGCCACAGGGCTGCATATTCTCGTGGACCTTACGAGCAAATGGCCTTCCTTTGTTGTAGCTGTAATGAGCATGGGCAGGGTGATGATGCTCTTCAGTTCCCTGTGTGTAGCAGTGTGTTCACAGATCCTCCCACCATGGTTGACCCCTGTCACGTTTGTCCCTTTTCCTTGCATGAGTCTCCCCTCTAACTCCTGTGTACAAAAGTACTTCCAAAAGTTCATGAAGGGATTAGCATGTTACAATGGCTTCAACTGCCTCCTGCAGTGCCAGCATTCCGTATGGGCACCACTGTGTCCTGACTGCTCCACTTCTGCCCCAGCTCCGTGCTACTATGCCTGAGAAAGCAGCAGAAGGTGGCCCAAGTTCTTAGTTCCCTACCACCCACTTGGGAGACCTGAATGAAGCTTCCGGCTTCGGCCTGACCTAGCCCCATCTATTGCAGCCACCTGAAGAATGAACTAGTAGATAGAATTGATTTCCATCGTAAAAGTGGTATTTTGTTGTGTTTTGTTTCATTTAATGTGTTGATTTACCTTGGCAAACTTGTTGGGCTACCAATGCTGTACTTTTGATGAAATTATAATTTGAATGCTACATTAATTTAATATTTCAATTGTCTTAAAATAAAATAAAAATACATAAAGTCAATAAGGAAAAAAAGATGTCCCTGCATGTTTCCCCCTACCCCTGTTATTCTGACTTTTAAATAAGTAAATTATTTCTAAGTACATAAAAACTGAGATAAAACGATGTATATTTTAATGCACAAAATTTGAAATCCATGTGCAGTATTTACAAAATGCACATTTTCTATAAACTTTTTGAAGAATTCCTGAACTTGTGAATTTCTTGGCCCTCTCCCCGCTGGTGAGCTCCCTGAGGACACAATAGCCATCACCTGGGCATTGCTCTCTCACCAGTGCCTAAAACTAGACTCAACACTATAAATCATGCTGATGGGTCAGAGGATGGATGAATGCAAGTATTATCCATGGAAGAGCTTGGTGCAGTGCCTGGAACACACCCAGCCAGCATAATGTGAATTGGCTGCAGACAATCCTCGGTATGCCCTTTTACTTGGTCAGTATAAAAGGCTGTCCCACCCCACCTGCCCTTCCTCTCTGCCACCTATAGACACTCTAAAATTATACCATTACTGACTCCATTTTCTCACTTCTCCTTCTCTGTGGAATTGTGAAAAGTCACTATGAATAGTTTGCCCTCTTTTCCCAATTCTTTAATTATTTGCAGATCATATATATACTAATGTGTAAATGGCTATCACTAATATTATCTCTTTATCCCATTCCATTCCAGCTCCCTGGCCTCTCCTAGCTTCTGCAACTTTGACATCCCTTTGCTGTCATAGCTGCTGACAGGTGCCAACCCATGACCACTCTGATCCATTTCACTCCTAAAGATGCTCTCTCCAGCCAGCTCCATAGCAGTGACTGAGACATAGCATGAACAAGGCATGCAACGTGAAAACAGAGATCCTAACTAGCACACTTCCTAAGGATCAAACATGCAGTCCCATGGACCACTCTAGGAAGACTGGAACTCTGAAACAGATCACACTAGGAATGACTCAGAATAGGTGGGAAGCTAAAGTCATTCCCTGGATGTTCCATCCACTGATGCACAAGGACGGAGTTGTGAGATCATATGGGGCCAGATACTGAGTAACCAACATAAATTGAACACATTTGGAAACAACACAGGAGCTTTATTATGGTGATTAATTCAGCAGGAAGTGACTTACCGAAATCTCCACCCTGACTTCTTAAGCACAGGAGCCAGACTGTGGTGCACAGTCTCTGCCAATCACACCTGGGAAGTGACCACCAGCCCCTGCAGAACACAGAGTTTGTCCCATGGAGCACTGCACTCTGCCAGCACAGACATCCTGCCCAGGGAAGTGGGGATGTAAGGGGAGAGAAGGTCCAGGGGAGCCTCCCTCATGCTCAGGAATCAAAGTCCCCCACCTTCCTGAAGCACCTGTTCCTTATTCTCCTAGGAAGAAGTCAGGAGCAGAAGAAGACTTGGCAGAACAAGCTCCAGTATGTTTGGGTTACTCGAGGAACATCTGCTGGATCTGCTGCTGGAGCCATTGCTCTGCTGGGTTGACTATTTCTGGTCATATTGTTCTCTTTGCAGATTCTGCTGTCCCCATTGCTCCCACAGATGGTTCTGCTCATCCTTCTGCTGGTCCTGTTCCCACTGCTGTCCTTCTGTGGAAGCTGTTGTTCTGCCTCCTGCTGCCGGAGACCAGCTCCAGCTGAATTCCGAGCTTGTGGAGGATGTGTGGACTCAGTGAGAAGGAAGATGCGAACCACTGTGACTCGGTGCTCATAATGGACAACTCAAAAAGCTGCTTCTTTACTTATATAGAAACCATCACAGCCTTTGTGTTAACATCTAATTGTTTCATTTTTACTTCATGGTTAAAAGAATGATTACAAAGATAATTCTAAAAAGCATTATAATCATTTTATTTCAAAGAAAACATTCTCAGCAAGCCATTACTCATTCAGATGTGTAGTCACCTGGCGGAGGCCAGGAACCCCATGGTTGGCAGCACATGCAGTTACACAATGACAGGTGGTTTACTTATGTCCAAAGTCAATTTTCACTAAACTTAAACTTAAAATCAAGAATACAAAATTTAATTTTTAAAAAAGCTTATAAAAGGAATTTATACGGGTGTATGTTATAGATTCTTATTAAATCTTTTCATTAATCATACACTAACTACCATCACCTTCACCTAGTACTAAATCAATTGTTTTTTTGTTTTGGTTTGATTTTTTGTTGTTGTTGTTGTTCTTTAGTTAAAGGGCAGTGGGAAGGATCAGGGTGCTTCAGCCTTTCTTAGAATGGAGGGCCTTCACAAGAAACTCTTCATAACCTTGCCAACAGGGGAGCCCCCCTCCTTACACCTGTGAGCCATTTGCCCTAATTGCATGGCTCCCCAAATGCTGCCCCCATTGTTTCTACTGTGGGACCTGCTGTTCCTGCTGGTCCTTCTGCAGGACCTGCAGTTCTGCCTGCTGTTTCTGCTGCTGCCCCCACTGCTCCCACTGCTGATCCTGCTGTTCTACCTGCTGGTCCTCTTCTACCTGCTGGTCCTCTTCTACCTGCTGGCCCTGCTGTTCTACCTGCTGTCCCCACTGCTGGCCCTGCTGTTCTACCTGCTGTCCCCACTGCTGACCCTGCTGCTCTACATGCTGTCCCCACTGCTGGCCCTGCTGCTCTACATGCTGTCCCCACTGCTGGCCCTGCTGCTCTACATGCTGTCCCCACTGCTGGCCCTGCTGTTCTACCTGCTGTCCCCACTGCTGGCCCTGCTGTTCTACCTGCTGTCCCCACTGCTGGCCCTGCTGTTCTACCTGCTGTCCCCACTGCTGATCCTGTTCATCTTTCTGCTGGTGTTGCTGTCCCACCTGCTGATCCTTCTGCAGGACCTGCTTTTCTACCTGCTGACCCCATTGTGGCACCTGCTGTTTCACTCCCTGCTCATACTCTTCCCCCTGTTGATCTGATTGCTGAGATGTCTTCCTGGTTTGGATGCCTGATGCAGTCACACAGTTGGTTCTAGTGGTAACTGTGATTTGTTTCTGTACTGAGCTTGAAGTGATCATCTCTGGGATCTTTACTGACTCTTTAGGGATGATCGTTTGGGTCTTGTCTTGGGTGATGTGAACTGTTCTTCTGCCCTTGACCTGCTCAGTAGGGATGATCTCTTGGGTCTGGCTTGGGATAGTGTGGGTGGTTCTTCTGCCCTTGACCTGCTCAGTAGGGATGGTTTTTCTAATGTGCACCTGCTCTGTGGTAGTGAGTCCTTGGGTTTTGACTGCCTCTATAGGGCAGGGCCCCTGTCTGAGTTTCTTGCAGTCAATCAGAGTTGAGTTTACCAGCTTGAGGTTGGATTCTGGATAGTTCTTATGACACACCCTGGTCTTCAGGATGACCTTGGAGTCCTCACAGATATATTTTTGGCTGCTCAGGTACCACCCAATTTCTTTCCAGTAGAAAGTGTCATTGTCCAAACAACGAAGGCATGCAGCTGGATCTCCCATAAAGATACAGGAAAACACATGATCGAATCGGACACAATCTACCTGCAGAGATACGCCTCCGTCTCGTTCAGTCACAGACATGTTGCATGTGGCTTTGTCTTTGGTAATGAATCCACCAGTGACAATAACCTGCGGTGGTGAATCTTCCATCACACTGTGAGTGACCTGTAGACCTGTGTTATGTTCATTGTTTATCTCATTGTGTGCCTCCATCAAGAGCTCCTGAGAGGCCACAAGGAGGAGGAGGAAGAGCAGGGTGACGCTGTGGATCCTCATGATTCAGTTGGGCAGGTACCTGTTTGACAAAAGGCAAGGGTTAATGCCAATCAGATCAGGCTTCCTTCCCTCTATCCTGCCACAGGCCTGCCTGCATTAGGAAGGGACCAAGCAGCCTCTGGCTCCTGTGGTCACAGTGTAAGCAGCTTGGCTGCTCCCATGTGTACCTGACCTGAAGCCAGACAATACAGTCGGCCACACCTCACCCTTCCCTCTGCACTCACTCAGCTTCCTCCACTCTCATACCTCGTGTTCTCACTCGTCTACTCCTGCCTATCTCACCTACTCATCACTTCAACATCAGGCAGCAAGCACTTACTGAGTACCTACTACAAGTCATGAACATGTCTACGTGTTCGATACCTTGAGGTTCATGAAGAAGCCATGCAATTGTCCATGTGTTCAACAACTTGAGCTTCATGAGGAAGCCTTGAGTCTTTAATAACTTACAGGCCACTCTCTGGGCAATTTAAATAGCACTGTTCAGGATTTCCTTCCCATCCCTATCCTCAGCTCCACCTTGGAGAAGTCACTCTCCCCCTCGGGACCTCAGTTCCTTCCCCTGGGACTCGTTGTTCTGTCTCTCCACTTTGTTAAAATTTTTATTTTAATTTTATTTGAAAATCAGAGAGAAAAAGACAGACACAGACAGGGATCACTCATTTACTAGTTCGCTTCCCAAATGTTCACAACAGCCAGGGCTAGGCTAGGTCAAAGTCAGGAGCCCAGAGCCCAATCCTACTTGCACACATGTGTGGCTAGAACCCAAGTGCTGGAGTCATTTTTCTACCTTTTAGGTATACACCGGCAGCAAGCTGGATCAGGAGCACAAGAGCTGAACCTTGAATCAGACACTGTGATGGGTTGTAGGTAACCCAAGCCGCATCCTGATTCCTGCACCCAATGCCCAACCCTTCTCCCTTTCTTCACGCACATCCAGGTTCCTGAACCACATGTCTAACCTGAGGAATATGTTGAATACCTAAGGCTGACTGATGGTGAACTTCCTCAGTTTGCTTATTTGTCTATTTCTCCTTACATTATAAGAATAATTTCATTGGATATGTAAGTCTACACAGGTGGATTTCTTTATCAATGATTCGTTTCACTTGATGCTCATCTCAGAATGATTTTCTGATGAGAGATCTGCCATAACACAGAGGAATTCTGCCTCCGTGCCTCCCCCAAGAACTCTGCATGCTCAGAGAAACTTCCCTAGTCACAAATGAAAGGAATGATCCCTAAATGTACAGTCTTGCCCCCAATAACTTTCTTTAAAAAAAAAAACAATGATTTATTTTCATTGCAAAATCAGATATACAGAGAGGAGGAGAAACAGACAGGAAGATCTTCTGTCCATTGATTCACTCCTCAAATGACCACAGTGGCCAGAACTGAGCCAATCTGAAGCCAGGAGCCTCTTCCCGGTCTCCCATGTGGGTGCAGGATCCCAAGGCTTTCGGCCATCTTCAAATGCTTTCCCAGGCCACAAGCAGGAGCTGGATGGGAAGCAGGGCCACTAGGATTAGAACTAGCACCCATATGGGATCCTGGGCATGTTCAAGGTAAAGACTTTAGCTGCTAAGCTGCTGTGCCAAGCCCACCCCCAATATCTTTCTATGACTTCTGAACCTGGCACACTTTCTTCTCTTTGTCACTTTTCTTCATCCTTCTATGTCAGTACATTATCGATTGGGTAAAAATTTTTTTTGTCGCCAACTTCCTTCTATATTTTCGAAAATTAAGAAAAAAAAAACAAAGAAAACAATGTCACTTTGAGTGTTGTTGCTTGCACTCAAAGTGAAGAGAAGAGACTAGCAAGCACTGGGGGGGAAGAAACCACTACATAACACGTGGACTTGGTGTGGGTCAGCCAATCGCCTTCTGCAACCTACAGTGAGCACGTCAACAGCATCACCGCATTTCGTTCGGTTGAATCTTTTCATTTAACGGTGTTACTAATGATTCTCCTTTTAAGAACATTACAACTGATTTCCTCACTCAATGAAGAGCAGCCTGATTTACAGCCTTGTCATCTCCAAGGGGACTGGCTGTTTGAGCAGCGCTGGATCAGAGAGTTCTCAAAGTACTAGCACAGCATTGCTCAGCTATAGGAGGCTCTTGGCTCTGTTCTCTGGGCGTTACTGACGGTACAGCATTTAATTCTCAAGAAAGCAAGCTGTGGATGAGGCAGGGAATTTTACTCTGCTTGTCACAGGTAAGGAAACTGACAGGTGAAGCCTGATCTGTAGTGACCACGTATCCTGCTTGTCTCCCAGTGGTCTTCACCTCTGATGTTCGCGCTCTTGTATCATCAGCTCTTTTGACCCAAGAACACAGTAGGAGTGATACCAGATTGTAACAAACCCTGTAGCCTCTTGCTGACTCTCTGAGCTCACTTGTTCTGGAGGAGCAGGCTTCCGTGTCATGAGGACACCTACGCATCGCTAGGGCTGAGGCCTCAGTAGATGGCCAGCACTGACCCCCTGGTCATACTGTGAACAGTCTTGGGGGAGGACCCCAGTTCAAGACTGCCCAGTGCAGCCTTCAGGTGGCCACAGCTTGGCCTGACACCTTGACTGTGACCTCGAGACACTCTGAGTCAGGACCATCAGCATACACACTCCCAAACACATGATGCACATGACCTGTATAAAATAATGACCTGTAGTTAAGTCTCTGAGTTTGGAACTACTGGTTATGAAACGAGAGCTGGCTAGCACAGGGGCAGCAGGTCTGACTCCACACGCTGTTTTCTTAGTTGTTGTAATCTCTCTCTCTCCCTCTCTCTCTCTCCCCCTCCTTCTCAGTTGAATTTCTCTGCAGATTGATAGAGAACTTAAGATGGAGATGACTGTCTGCTTATCTAACGCTGCAGAACACCACAATTATGTACCAGTCACCACCATCCAACTGACAGCAGCCGTGCCCATTGCAAATCCCGTGAACACAGGAAAGGACCCCAAAGCTGAGGATCTGAAGTAAGATATACCTGAACTCAAATCCCCATGACATGTCTTTCACCTTGGGCATATCCAAGACAATGAACACTGTCACGTGGAAAGCAAATAGCAGCTTTTAGGGCCTAAAACGCAAAGCTGAGGCCAGCACTTTTATGATTATTCATGATGTGTGTGGCAGAGACCCAGCATGAGTTATCGCCTGCTGTTCTCAAGGTGCTCAACGGCAGGAGGCGGAAGTCACAAGCCAGGGATCAAACCCAGGAACTCCAGTGTAAGACTTGGGCGTCCCAACCACAGTCTCAGCCTCTGGGCCAAGCGTGCCTTGGGGACACTTCGCTGCAGAAGCCTGTGGGTGACATCCATGCTGATGGAAGACCCCCAGCGGAGTGGGTGCTCAGTCAGGTGGCCACTGATCAATGAGGGTAGATCTGACAGTTACCAGATTTGAAGACCAAATGACGCTAAGCCCTTTCTCACCTACCTTTAGCTGTTCCACATCAATGTGCTCTTCTCCAAAACAAGGAATACATAGATATTAAAACAGCTGCTACTATTTATTAAGTGCCTATTATGGGCCCATTGCCATTCATCACATATCACAACAAATCAACTCAACAACTGCATGAATAATCAATAAGCACATGGATATTTGTGTTCCAATGACACTTCATGACAAAATACGTGGGGGCCATATGGCCAACGCCCATGGTGTCCCCACCTTTGGTCTACCCTAACATTAGGAGCTTGTTAAGGTTTTTGCATTCCCCCAGCTTCTCCAGGCTCTGCCCCTTCTGTCTGGGTCACAGTTTGTTCTCTCCAAAAGTGCTTTGCACCTCTCTACTGTCAGCACCCAGCTGAGGCCCCCCTAACTTGGGGGAGGTGCTGTCCACACCTGCAAACTCAGGTGCCCCTCCATCTGTACTCAGAGGCACATTTCCTGTCTCCCTCACCACATTCTCCCGTGATGCATTGCTTCCACATTTTGCTAAACTGTGAGTTCTTCACAAGCAAGAGCTGTTTATCTCCTGCACCATCTGATCACAAGGCTGAGCCGAGTCCTTGACACACAGGTGGGAGGAATGAATGAACACAATGCGACATAGAACATTGAAGACACATTTTAGCCACTTCACACTGTGTCTACCTATTTGACAATTTTTCCTGAAGCTACTGTGCACCAAAGAAATGACTTCTCCACTTGTATATTTTTTAAGCTCACAGGCAATTTTCCCTCTATTTTATAGTCTGAGACTTTTAAAATGACGAAGCGTCTGTGAAATCATGTTTAAGGCACTTTCATTCTCTCGCCACTATTTTCCTGCACACGGTGACCTTTAAATGCAGCCTGAGTGTAAGTGGGCTTGTCAGAACATCAGGTTACATTATGCAATTCAGCTAGTTGTGCCTTTTAAAGACGACATCAGTTCCTGCGCGGACGGCACAGCGGGAAAGCTACCCTGCCCGGAAGGATGGGTTCCGGAAGTGGGTCAGTAGTCAGAAGGTTCAACCTTCTTGGAAATCAGTTTTGCTGAAATCAGATCCTCATTTATCCTCCAGGGAAATAAGTCACCTGTGGCTTGCCTGCTCTTGCTTCTCCAGGCACGCTGCAAACAGAACATAGAACTGTGCGTGCAGGACTTGTCCCTGCCAGCATTGTGTGTGCTGCTGTGCCTGGGATCTCAGTGAACCAAGGACTCCCTGAGTGTTCCACTGAATCTGAGGTGCAGAGGGTTCTGGGACTGGCACCTGGGGATCCCTGGCAAACAATACAGATGTCTGATGGGCTGTTCACATACCCCCCCCCCCCGCATGTTCATAAACAGCTCCAAGGTCGATCTCAGCAGTTCCTAGAGGAACTTCCAGCCCTGGGTCCTGGAGCTGGTCTATTCAGGGTGGTTTTCTAGGTAGAGCAGGGCAGGTAGAAGTGTGGGGTAGCAAAGAAGAGAGAGAGAGGATTCAGAACCAAATGACTAGGCAAGAGCTCCTCCAACTGCTGTTGCTTTGTCATAAAAGAACAACTTCTTGTCTTTCTGGACCAGAGGATGCGCTGGGAGCCAGAGGTAGAGAACAATAATCAGAAGCAAATTGTTGAAGTTCATGGAGACCATAAATGGAGAAAGAACTGACACTTGGAGTGGGCATTTGGTACTATAATATAGATAAGACCCACTTGGATAAGGCCCACATACCACATCAGAGTAGCTGGGTTTGAATCCAGGCTACTCCAGTGCCAACCCAGCTTCCTACCTAGCACACACTGGACACAGCCCTGACAATTCAAGTCTCTGCCATGCATGGGGGAGACCTGGGTGCAGTTCCTGGCACCTGCTTTCCACCCAGCCCAGCCTCAACCACTGCATGCATTTAGGGAGTGTAGCAGCAAATAGTAGATATCGCTCCCTTTTCTGCCTTTGAAATAAACAAATAAAAATCAAATGTAAGTTTTCCATAAAGAACTAAATAATGACCAGCTCGGTCCTTAGAAAACTGCAATGTAGCACCTGGGCTTGCAGAAGACACAATCCTGGGCTTTCCCCTAACTCAATCCAGTTTGAACAGCAATGGACCTGCGTGGTTTATGATTTCATAAATCCCAGCGCAGGCAGATTCACCTAATCTTAATAAAAACAATCACTGGGCACCGAGTCCCAGGCACTGCTCCACATGCTGGGTGTGTGCTCGGTAGAATCGTGGGCAGTGGCCCTTTATCTAGGCCATAGGTGTCACAACACAGACAGCCTCATGTTTCCGTCTGATACCATGTCCTTGAATCTTAGAAAATTGCTCTGAATTTGGCTACTTCCCAATGCTGTGCAGTGTTCAACTCAGTCCTGCTATTCTGTTCAAATGCATCTTGGTTTCCTGCCCTGTGGGTGGAAATATTGCTTCTGCTGTTTCTAGGGGGCCACCAGGGGGCTGGAGGTTAAAAACTACAACAGTGGCAGACTGCTGCTCCCTAAATACAAGGGGACTTCAAAAAGTTCCTAGAAATTGAATTAAAAGAGTGTTGGCACAAAACTTTTTAAATTTATGCAAAATTCTTCATAATACACATTTTCTTTTTTTTTGTTTTAAAGATTTATTTTTATTATTTTTTTATTGGAAAGGCGGATATACAGAGAGGAGAGACAGAGAGGAAGATCTTCCATCCGATGATTCACTCCCCAAGTGAGCCGCAACGGGCCGATACTATGCCGATCCGAAGCCAGGAGCCTCTTCCGGGTCTCCCACGCGGGTGCAGGGTCCCAAAGCTTTGGGTGTCCTCTTCTGCTTTCCCAGGCCACAGGCAGGGAGCTGGAAGGGAAGCGGGGCTGCCGGGATTAGAACCGGCGCCCATATGGGATCCCGGGCGTGCAAGGCGAGGACTTAACCACTTGCGCCACCGCGCCGGGCCCCACATTTTCTTTTTTAAGAACTCTGTTGCATAGGTTATTACAATTGCCTCTACATAAAGTAATATTTAATGTCTCTTCCATTCTAGAAATTCCCTGTGCATGGTTTTCTAAATTTCTTTAAAAGTTTATTCATTTATTTTAATTTTATTTAAAAGGCAGAGGAACTGGCACCATAGTATACTAGGTTTGGCCTCTACCTAGGGTGCCAGCATCCCAGATTGACACAAGTTTGTATCCAGCTCCTTATCCAGCTTTCTGCTGATGGTCTGGGGAGGCAGAAGAGGATGAGCCAAGTCCTTGGGTCCCTGTACCCACACATGGGAGACCAGCCAAAGCTCCTTGTTCCTGGCATCAGATCTGCCCTGCTCCAGTCATTGCAGCCATTTGGGAAGTGAACCAGCAGATGGAAGGGGTGTGTGTGTGTGTGTGTGTGTGTGTGTGTGTGTGTGTGTATGTCCTTCTCTTTGTAATTCTGCCTTTCAAATAAAATATAAAATCGACCTTGAAAATAAAAGAAAGGAAGTAAGAAAAAGAAAGGAAGGAAAGAAGAAAAGAGAAGAAGCAGACGGAGACAGATCTTCCACCCTGGCTCGCTCTACTGGAGGCCACAACAAGCAAAGTTGGGCCAGGAGCCCAGAACTCAGTGCAGGTGTCACAGGAGGGTGGCAGGACCCAAGTCCTTGAGCCCTCCTCGTCTGTTACACCCTAGAGCACACAACAGCAGGAAGCTGGACTAGACATGGATTAACTGAGATATCCTCTCACCCCTGTCAGAACACCTAAAACCCCAAAGACACACAGCAATGAATGCTGGTGACGATGTCGGGAAATGGGAACTCCCACTCTGTTGATGGGAATGTGTACAAGTACAGCCATTATGGAAAACAGTAGGATATTTATTTTTAAAAAGCTAGAAATAGACTTGACACATGATCCAGCAACCCCACTACTGAATATATACCCCAGAGACACGAACACAGAGCAGACATCACGCTTGGAGCAGCTCCGTTCACGAGAGCCAAAATGTGCAATCAACCAAGGTATCTATTATCAGGTTAAAGGATTAAAAAAAGTGTGACAATGGAATATTATTCAGTTATAAAAAATAAATGAGATTCTGTCATTTGCATAAGACTGATTGAAACTAGAAGGCACCATGTTAACGTAAATGAGCCAGACACAGGAAGAGCAATACTGGATATTTTCCAATAAGTGTGGGAGCTAAATTAATTTTTAAAGTCAGAAAACAAAAACAGGAAAGAAATGCCCATGTGAACAAGCTCAGTTTTGCTGCAAATAGAGTGTCTTGGCAGTCTTTTACATCATGATCAAATGAATTGTTAAGAAGGATACCCTACTATCATTAATGATCTGTGGCTATTCAAAAATTCATCATCAATGAGTAAAATTGACATCATTTCATTTGACTGTTGCTTGCAGTCCTTGCCTATATTGTTGCTGGGCTGCTGTCCTATCCTTGGCTGACTACTTAGCAGAGCATTAAGCCTTTGACTATAATGTGAAGTTAAATAAAAAGAAGTTACCACAAGAAGAATTTTTTTAAAGACAAGGAGTTGTGCCGAAGTCTGTCTCTAATACCTTCTATAAGTAACAGGTCGCCAATTTCCCTTTCAAATCACTCCTTGTCCCCTAGCAGGGACTGGTCAGCCCCCGGCCCACATCTCCCCTGGCCGTGAAGAGAACACCAACTCCAAATTGCTTCTGTTAGAGTCTTCCCCAAAACCTGTATTTCGCAAAGCCATGCTCTTCTTTTCCTCCCACTCTGTGGTTTTTCTATGTCCTGCCAATAAATTCCCTTTTTACGAACAATGGCTGGTGGGGAGACACGGGAGGTGACTGAACCAATCACCATCAACTCACTTAGCAAGCTAAGAGGTTTCCACTGCTGCAACCAAAAATTCTTCACAACGATGAGGGCACCGCCAGTGCATGGCATTGCCACCTGCGTGTTCAGATTGCACATGCGCTGGCTGCCTTTCTGCCCAGGCTGTCCCTGCGTGGCTGGCTCTCACATCTCCACACAAGTGAACAGAAGCATCTTCAGCCCATTCGCAGTCAAGGAAGTTGAAAACTGTCTTCTTGTGCCAGCGTGCCCCATCAGTGACCGTGTGTCCTGGACCAGCTCTGAGTCTCAGAATCCTCACGGGTGACGTGCCCCACCCACAGGAGGTTACAGAGAATCCAACAAAGCAATGGAGGTACAAACAGTAGTTGGGACTCTGGTTTGGTGCCACAGACCAGGGCTTCTCAAAACTCATGGGGAAGCAGAATTAAAGGTGAGTCTGTTCTGATGCAAACATATTGTACAAACCATGCATTTACATGATGCACATTATCCATGAACAGTTTGAAGACTTCCTTGTATAAATGTGTCTTATATTGTGATTTCCTTTGACCGAAGAAAACATTTCAAACCTCTCTTCTTGGTGTCTAACTTAAGCTACTTGTCCTTTCTGTGTATGAGTGGTGAGGAGTGCACAGCCAAAGTCTCTAAGTGACAGACACCCTCCCCCACCTCAGGTTAATCAGAGCCTTGCTCTTAGAGGCAATGTAAGCCTGCCCTAGCCCCTCGCCTGGCCATCATGGCTGAAACTGGTGTTCTCTGCTCCTCTGAACAAAGTTAGAGCCCTTCTCTCTCTCCATCTCTTTATGCCTCTCTTGTCTTTCCCCATCTCAAAGCTCCCCAAGGACCAATAAATGCCAGCAATGACTACGCACTGGCTTATGAGGGCTTTTAGTAAATTAGGGATTAGCTCCAACTTCCTGTATTAGAACTGGGATTTAAATGAAGGTTTTCCAAAGTCTACTGAGGATTATGTAAGAGTAAGCAGAAATCAGGAAAATTGGGAATATTATTTCCAAATGCCAGCATTTTTAATAGACAAATAATGCATGAGATCAGGCTGCAGTATATTAGGAACGGGTAATGAAAGCCAGAGAAGGGTGCGTAGGCTTCCCCTGGGGAGCCCAGATGAAGTTTCTGTCTGGCCCACAGTGCCATCTAGAGGCTGATTTTGAAATCGGGCTTAATTTTCTGTTGTGATTGAATTTGCAGAACCCTTCCTAATTTTGTCAAGCAAGCCTCTGCACCTGCAAGTGACCACACCCATGTGCTTGCTGATCTCTCTTTGGAAGCGTGGTAGGCTAGGAAGCCCATGATTTAAACAGCTTTTTCTCTTCACTTTGTGCAGTGGTAGTCTTCAGCGGTTCCCTGACCAATTCCCTTCAGCTTCCTTTACCAAACCCACAGTATGTCTGCGACTGCTAGTGTTGTCCTCCGTAAGTTCTGTAACCCGCAGACCAGACGGTCATCAGTCACCCGTACACAACGGACTTTCTCCCCCTGGATGTGACACTCTGGCTCCATGTTTAGGACTTCTTGAGGGATGGTATGCAACCCTAGGGGTCCCTGTCACCTCAGTTGGCCATATTCTGTTCTACCATTTATCCCGCCATTCTGGGATAAACACCTGCTATTTTCCACAGCTAAGGCAGATGTCATGGTGACACACCTATCACAGAGTCTTCTGAGCAACAGCCAATGCTGCCAAGGTCCCAGGACTCAGTTGGGTGCACCATCCCCTGGAAGCCAGCCTCTAAGTAGAGAGAACTGGAGTTTGCTAGACAGATGTCTTAGACTCCTTTCTTCACTCTTTGCATAAAGTATTTCAGACTTTTTACCTTGAATAGCTGCCGGCACAGATGAGTCCTTACAGGGATAGAACACCCAGCTTGATGTTGTAGCTTCTATAAACGGAGGGAAGGGCCTGACCTAGGCATGATTTGCATGGCTTTGAAGAGCTAGTTTAATTTCTCTCTCAACACCTCACCAAGCGACTATGAGTGAGACAGTCAGGCTTTTCCGGCCGGGGTTCTTCATCTAGACACTGGGCTCCGATGTGGGGGGCCTTGAGCACGTTCGGTGAAGCCGGGCATGAACACCTGTGCCTTCCCCACCACACAGCTGGGCCAAAATACGCCTACTAAATGGAAGAGGAGCAAAAGCAGCCAAGCTTATCATCTCCGAGAACATTTTCTTTGACTTTAGAGATGAGTGATTTGCCCATTCTTGAAAGAAAAATGGTAAGAAGTTGTCTGTGCTAATTTTGAATGAATTATGGTCTTAGCTACCCACTGATAGTCCCAATTAAATATTGAATAAATATCTCAAATTTTTAAAAATCTATGAGACAGCATACCACAAAATTATGTGAATCTCAGTAACTTATAATTTCATAATAAAACCTCTTGAATTTAACATTTATTTTTATAAATAAAATATGACATTTCCTATGTCTTTCTAATGTTGTTACAGGCAGATAAAAACCTTAATGTAGTCCATACAATACTTTGGGTTCACCAAGCAAATCAAACAGAACACATTCTACTGAGAAGGCAGGGCCTAACAAAGTGTGTGTGATGTGTCTAAAAATATTGCCAGTAAGCAATGAAGCTAGAATTGAAATCTGGCCTTCTAATATTTTATTTTAACATTACTTGAAAAACGAAACTATCAATTGTAATTTCAGATAATATGAATCAACATGTTTTCCTTGTTGATGTGCTATTATATTTTAGCGTTCTTTATACTTCTATTGAATCCCTTCCTCTGTGGGAAAAAAAAGAAGTTGTCTGTGCTGAAAATTCAGTGTGGGTCCCAGAGACGCATCAAAGGGGATCAGCAGTTTGCTTCTGCGACCAGCCACCCAGTCAGTACTAGATGGCAGCCCCCAGAAGGCATTATTGCATGGATCCAGTTTGTGAATGCAACCTTTAAAGCTTTGTTCCACTTGGGCCTGCAGGGCTGGCTCTTCAGGCTGAGCTGACAGCACGAAGCAGGTGCTACCCTGATCGGCCTCTCTCCACGCTCACATTTGCAACAGCACCTGTACGCTGTGAATGGTGCCGCAGAAAGGACACCATTGGAGGAAGAAGATCAGACCCAGAGGGCACATGCTTCCCACCAGACCACACTGTCCACAGAAAAACATACGCTCCTGCCACCTGCTGGGATACTCACGGCTGTTCGTATATAAGCTCTTGGCTATCCTGAAGCACATTTTGGGCAAGATACAAAGTCTGCCCAATTCTTCCATGTTGCTGGATCTCATTCACACCGGCAGCATCCGGGAGGCGGAACCACCTGCTTCTCCTCACCTTTGCCATCTTGTTGAGCGAAGCATTTATGCTCTAACAACCTGAGTGTTGTCAACCTCACAGGTGTGACGTGGTGTCAAATTGCTAAGTTGGGCATTTCTTTTGGATTTTATTTACTTGTGTTTCATTTTTATTCAAAAGGTAGAAAGAAAAAGGCAAGCAGATAATGATCTTTCATATGGTGACTCACTTATCAAATGCCCACAACAGCACGGGTGAAGCAGTCCCACCCTGGGAGCTGGAGGCTCAGTCCTGGCTTTGCACAGGAGTATGAAGCTATCATGTGCTGCCTCCCAAAGTGCGTGTCGGCAGGAAGCTGGCATCAGAAGCAGAGTCAGGACCTGAAGCCAGGCACTACAGCTATGGGATGTGGCACCTCTGGGCCTCCCCTGCGATGCTTTCATTGTTGGACCAAAGCCTGTAACCTGGGCGCTTGTGCAGAGTGAGTGGGGTTGAACAATATTCCTGTACTGTGAGCAGCTTGTCTCTGCTCATGTGTTTGGATCCCTGAGCTGCTTCCCTTGCCTTTTTCCCCTTGATCTTTGTACATTGTAGATCCTAATTCAATTCAAAACGTCCCAATTTTTTCCCATTAGCTTACAAGGTTATGTCTCACAACGAAGTCCCTCCGCGGTTTCCGGTGTGAATAAAAATCTCACTTTCCTTCTGCCCTGAATGTGAGTTCATTTCTCAATATTGACTTTTTCAGAATTTGTCCCTTAGGCACTCTATTATGCAATGATACTTCAAAAGCTTTTTTTTAAATTAAAAGATAAATTTGGATGCAAAAAAACTTGAAAAAGCCATTCTTCCTATATGATATGTATAAAAGATTTATTTGCGAGGCAGAGTTATAGAAAAGCAAAGAGAGAGAGATCATCCATTGCTGGTTCACTCCCCCCAGAGCTTCACCTGGAGCAACCACGTAAGCGTGTTAGCGGGAGCTGGGTCAGAAGCAGAGCATCCAGGGATTCAAACTCGTGCTCCTGTGAGATGTTGGTGCCACAGGCGGCAGCCTAACCCACTGCTCTAACATCTACCCCTCCTGTGATCTTTTTGAGGTTCCCCCCAGAGTTCCCAGATACACAGGACTGCTTCTGATTGTTCTATTCCGTTCTATTGATTGTGATTGGATGTTTCTAAAACTGCTTTTGCTCTCATGGCTTTGTAGTCCATTTTCACACCTGCTGAGGTCATTCTGTTATTTCTTCTCCTTTCAAAAAATTAACTTAGCTTATCTCGGACTTTCAATATTAACCACAAATTTGAGAAAGAGTTTGTTAATCAAAAAACAATGCTATCATTTTTAATTACATCCAATTTATTAATTTTAGTAGAGCTTAGTTAGCTTACAGTTTTAATTCATCGCATTCATGAACAGCATGATACATGTGCCTGCATGCTGGACTTCACCTGTTGCTGCTAACGAAGCTTTAAATTACTCTCTGCACAGATCTTGCGTACTTTCATTAAGTAACCCCTGAGATGAGCTGCAGAGGCACTGCTGCTGTGAATGTTGTGGTGTTTTCCATTTTCTAGGTTACTGTTGCTGGTACAAAGAAGAACTGATCATAATTTGATACAGTCTCTGCTAATACTACTGTTTCCTTAATTCCAACTGGGGCTGTGTGAGCTTCCATATAGCTTATCATACCATCATGTCATCTTATCATCTTCAATTATTGTTACATATTGTTTCCATATTTGACAATCATAGCTGAGCTGTTCAAAACCACATTCTCAGCAGCGGTAACAAAGCAGACATCCTGTTTTCCAGATCTTAATGAAAATGAACACAGATCTCTCCATCCAAGATGAACTTTACAGCAGAATTTAGGTGTGGGTCCTTTGCCATCTAGTCCAAGTGTTGCACAATAGGCATTGAATTTTATCATTTAGCTTTATTTGTTTTGTTTATGTAAGGGTCAGAGAGAAAAAGAGAGAGAGAAAGGAGGGGAGAAAGACAGCAATATCCCTTCCATTGGTTCATTGCCCCTGTGCCTGCAACAAGCAGGGCTGAATCCACTCAAAGTCTGTGTCTTCTACAAAGGGAGAAGGGACCCAGCTGTTTGAGGCATCACTGTTGCCCCCCACAGTGTGCACTAGCAGGAAGATGAAATCAGGGGTGGAGCTAGGACTCCTCCAGGACAATCCAGCATGTGCTGCACCATCTCAAGTGGTATCTTCATTGTTACAACAAATACCTACCCACTAATAGTATCTTTGATCTATTTGTTATACAACTTGTCATTTAGACCACAGGTTTGAGCAATTCCTGCTAAATTTTTGTGGACAGTTGTTTTGTGCCCAAAGAAAATGTTGTTTAATAATTTTTGCTTGCTTGTGTAATTGAGGCCACTCATTCTACTTTCTAAAAAAAAAAGATTTATTTATTTTTATTGGAAAGGCAGATTTAAAGAAAGAAGAGATGCAGAGAAAAAGATCTTCTGTCCACTGATTTACTCCACAAATGGCTGCAACACCTGGAACTAAGCCAATCTGAAACCAGGAACCAGGAGCTTCTTTTGGGTCTCTCATGTGGGTATCGGGTCCTTCATCCTTCACTACTTTCCCAGGCCACAAACAGAGAGCTAGATGGGAACTGGAGCAGCCAAGATACAAACAGGTGCCCATATGGGATCCTGGCGAGTATAAGGTAAGGATTTAGCCACTAGACTGTCATACAGGACCCCATTCATTCCACTTTTAACATGCATACTCTTGGGGTTGGCTTCATGGCAAAGCAGGCTGGGCCTCTGCCTGTAGTGTCAGCATCCCTTTTGGGTGCCAGTTTGAGTCACTGACGCTCTACTTCCAATCCAGCTCCCTGCAAATTTCCTGGGAAGTCCAAAGAGGTGTGTTCATGTCCTTGAGCCCCTGCACCTACATAGGAGATCCGGAAGAAGCCCCTGGCTCCTGATGCAGACCATCACAGTTCCAGCTGTTGCAGCCATTTGGGGGTGAAAAAGAGGGTGGATGATCTGTTTCTTTCCCTCTCTGTCCCTCCTTCTCTTTCTGTAACTCTGTCTTGAAAAAAAAAACAAATCTTTAAAGAAAAATACATTCCTTTAATTACCAGTCCTGTACTTATATTTATTTATTAATTTCTTGAAATTGTGTCTTTCCCCCAAACAAGACAAGGTCCTTAATGTTGTCACCTTTTCCTCTGATTACTTATTTATTTACTATAAAGATTATACTAACCTACTCCCCTACAGAATTTTTATTTCAACCACTCCATTTCTCACATCCCAATTTTCCAATTGGCTATTCTTTACAAGCACTTGTTCTGTGTCTTATGACAAGTTCCCTTGAGTATTCCTTTGAGATATTCATCATATCTGTTAAAGATTACTTTTCTTTAATTAAATGCTTTTCTTCTTCTGTTTGCCTTATTCATTCCTTCACATCTGTTAAGGCTACTTCCTTGTTGTTTTGTCTTTGTTATTTAATATGGATTGAGCTGTTGTGAACACATAACCCCTGGAAATATCTATTCCTTCTCCCTGGGGTCTCCATCAGGAGGGGTAACTTCCACTTCCCACTTGCCTTCTGGTTGGTTTCAGCAGGAGAAAGGGCCATGCCTCAGCACACTGACTCTCTGGCCTATGTTTTCTCTCGGTCCCTTGCTGATCATTCATACAAGGCCATGTCGGCCATGGCTTAGGGATGCCTTCACACAGTGCCACAGACTGAGTAACTTCAACAATTTCTTGTCTCATGGTTCCAGAGGCTGGAAATCTAAGAGCAAGGTGTAAGCGGAATGCCAAGCATGTATTCCAGTTTCCAGGCATCTTCCCCAGCTCCTGGTAGTGTTCTGGGGGGGTCTTTGGCCTTCCCAGATTTGCAAATGTACTCCCCCCTCCAACTGTCATCCACAATTGGACTCTCCCTCTCTGGGTCCAGATATCTCCATTGTGGAAGGACATGAGCCACATTAAATTAAGAACCCACCCTATCATGATTACCCCCATTTAACTAACTGCAACTGCAGTGACACTATTTCCACATAAGATAATATGTTGAAGTTCTGCAAGTTAAGGCTCATGGATCTTGAAGAGACGATTTAGCCTGTGACGGCCTTCATGGTACCTTCCTGGAGTTCGCCCTGGACACTGCTGGCTGATGGCCACACAGCCCTTACTGTACACACAGAGCTAGGGAGGATGTTCGCCTTCACCTGCTCTGTCTCTCCCTGCCTCACCCCAGCTGCATGTCTGTCACTTCCACATAGACAGATGTCCATAGAAAACACGGGCCAAGGAAGGAAATACAAGAGACATTTCTGTTAACAGCAGGGCCTGCCTTCAGCCATTCTCAGTTGCCACTTCTCCTCCATGGTGACCGAAACCACTGTTTCTGAAAGCTCACAGTTTTTACTCACATTCTCACTTCTACCACCTTCTCTCCTGCTTCTCTGCCAACCCATGCTCTCATGGAAAAAGAGTCACAGTTTGTGCTCATTTGACATCTAGCTACAAGCTGTTTTCCTGATAGTTCACTTCGTAGACCGATCCTGGATTTAACTCTTTTTAATTCATAGGGGAAAAAAATCAAAAGGACTGTTCTCCCACAATTCCCACAATGCAAGCAACATGGATAGACAGTTTGAAAAACCATTTGTTTAACTAAAGATTTTGCTCAAGAAGGGTTTGGCAGCTGCAGTGGAGTTGGGACATTGATAAGTGATAGCTTTCCAGACATAAAAAAAAGTGGCTCACGACAAAAGAAAGGGGGTGCCGGTCCAAGAGCCACTGAGATACTCATTTTTTCATTCAGCATTACTCCACTAAGGGCTGTGTCATGCCTCTTCCTGGAGTGGCAATGCACCCTGAGCAGCTCCGTGCAACAGCAGGAGCCCTGGGGTCACAGCCAACGTGTCCAGGACTCACCCAGCCTTTGTCACTGACTGGGAGACCTTGAGAAGGTTGCTGGCTTTTAGCATTCCTTTGAAAGGATTCAAACCCTGCGTCCTGTGCAAGCCCAGACACAACCACCTCCTGGGAAACAGTGTTTGCTTGTCACAGAAGGAGAATGAGTGTGGCACAGATTTTTGCTGGTTTCTTTGAAAACTTACAGAATCTACATTACCAAAAAAAGAAAAATCCGTTTATTTTCTTTCATATTGATTTAGCTCACAGATGATAAAACCTATCTGAAATAATCTGAAGTTGAGTTGATTTTATAAATCCAATGGAAACATCAGCTTTATAGACATGATTTGAGTCTAACATCCACATTGTAAGCTGGATTTTAAAAAAAAAACTAATACATTCTGGAAATATCTGAAACGAGTCAATAAAATGTATAAAAATGAACAGATGCTCTTTTGACCACAGGAATTTATTTCAAAAAAATAATGAAAATTCCATAGGAGGCCCAATGGTTCTCTATAGAGTTTGGGAGCTCTTAAAATTATCATTTTACCTTCCTGTGGAAAAAAAGAAGAAACAAAAACAAACAAAGATTAGCCAAAGGAACACTACAAATTCAGGTCCCTTCCAAGCTTTGAGTCATAGCCCTGTGTTGAAGGCAGAAGTCATTTGCCCCTATTAAAAATCTCTTCATTCTAGAAATCATATTTGTTTACCTTTTTATTTTTCAGTACTCCATTTGTAGAGCAGGATTGGATTCACAGTTAGATGGAATGGCACACAAACAGCCTCCCTTGCTATGAACATCCCACACCAGGCTTGCCTCTTAGTGCTATGCACCAAGTGACTTTGAACACACGTGAATGCCACAGGCCTTCCATCACATAGCACTCAGGGAAGTTCCCCGCCCTCAGAGCCTTCTGGGCTCCCCAGTTCATCCCTCCCACAGCCAGCACTTGTTTTCTTAACTCTTGATAAACCTTTTCCTTTAATAGCAATTCTAGATTTTCAGGAAAGTTGTGAAGCTAATTCACAGAGGTCCTATGCCTGTCTGGTCCTGTGGGAGGCCACTATATCCCTGCCCAGCTAGGAAGAATGGCTGAGCTGAAGGCAGCGTGGGGATGCAGTGGCAGGAAAACCTGGTACCTCCATCCTTCCACCAAAAAGCAGACATAAACATACAAGAGGAAAAGTATCCTGACACCCACCACCAGGGAGAAGAAGGGTTCTCTTCGGCACACAGTTGGGCTCTGTGCTGTCTGGATGATGCTGCAGGAGTCCTCATTACAAGCCTTGCTAATCAGCCTCTATCTGCCAGTTATCCCAACTCCCCAAAACCATCGCACATATTCCAAGTTAGTCTCTTCTGTCTTGTAGCTACTCTAAAAACGTTTTATTTTTTGTTTAAGGTGCTATATACACTGAAATTAGCCATTCACTGTGTGAATGTCTTTCATCTTCATATATAATGTATAGATTTTTAAAACTCTGTTTACTTTTTCTTATCAATCACCTGTTGAAATAAGTGTCCATTCTAACTGGGAGTCTAACCCAGTTACATATTTCCCCTGCAACTCATTTTTCAACCCAGAAGCCAACACTGATAAACACATTGCTATTTCCTAACTAAACTCTAGACTTTCTTCCAGTTTCAACCCTTCTCCATTCCAGGTTCCAACGCAGGCTATAATACTACATTTGGTTATCATGTGTCCTCAGCCCCTTCCATTTGGTGACAGTTTCTGAGTGGTCTTGAGAGTCTCAGGGAATATTGGCTGGATATCCTATAGACGGGCCAGCAATCTGTGTTCACTGCTTTTTTCTCACGACTATCCAGCAGCGACAGGAAAATTGTGCATGTGAATTAACCTCCTTGGGTAAGACCAGCAGGCTCATTGCTATTCGCATGATGTCACTAGTGATGCTGTCATCACCTGGCCAAAGCAGTGCGTGTCGATTCTGCCCCTGCTGTCCTGTGAAAGCGGTCACCAAGTGCAGCTCACTCCCAAAGATGGGGCTTGAATTCTCCGTAGGAACTATCTACGGGTGTTATCTGTAATGTGCATTTGCTAGCCTTCTGCTGCGTGTGGTCTATCTGATTCAATTGCTCGGCTTTGATCACTTGCCAGTGATGTCACCAGTTAGCTGATACCAGCAGGAAAGGCACACTGTTAAATTTTCATAAATTTTACATGTTGCATGATGCCATGTTGGTACTTTGGAATCAACTATCATGGGAATATTTACTCCACAAAAAGAGGAAAACCCTGCAAATCAGCATTGTGTTTCCTAAGCGGGTTGGTTCTGAGTTGCCAGTTCATCCCTGCGTTTGACATGTACCAAATGAGTATGAATTGCCCCCCCAAAAGGCAAAGGAAAGCAATGATGAGATATTGCAGTGGGTACTTTATTTTTTTCCACGAGAGAAGAAGTTAGAACATTGCCCTGCTCTCCACGTCACGCCTACATCAGCCACTACAACACTGAAGGTGAAGAAGGCTTGTTAAGACAAAGCAATCCCCTGCTGTTGTCCCCGCCCATGGGTAAAACAGCCCTCGCTGCAGGCTGACACTCTGAAGACTCCCAGCTGCCAAGTTTTAACATCTTCATTTATGGGTGTGAGTGCAAACATGAGGATTCTGGATCGGGGCAATCGCTCTTACTAACGGCAGCAGCTGTGCCCAGCCTCGATTCCCACCGCTCCCCGACTGGAAAGCTGGACTAAGAACAACTCCTGCAGAAACAAGGAACGTGCCCAACCTCTGAGAAGCCCCAGAGATGCAAACCACTGGGTCTGCAGAGACCTGTCCCCCTCCGCCCAGACCTGCTCTCCTTCCTGTGCATGTAGTGAGAGCGAAAGAAAATGGGAAAATCCCTGGCTTCTTATGCTTCACAATGTACAAGGCTCATTTTGGAGGCTCCATCAGACAAGCTGGAGTTTACAATCGGGGCTTTTGTCTCCCGTTTTGAAATGTAAACCCAGAAAGAGAAAGAAATCTTAACCCTTGTAATGTTGCCTCTTGGCTTTAATTCATCCTTAACTTGCTGCTTGTTTCTTTAACCCAAATCCCACATTCCTTTGCTCAGAAAGCTTAACCACACAGAAACATGAAAACCTTTCCTTCAGGGTGTCACATCACACAGTGGAAGCACAAAGTAGGTGCCTGGGGTGTGAGTGATGGCCCCCGCAGGACAACGCTGCTGCTGCGTCCCTGTCACCAGGCATCACCCACCACAGTCCTCCTCGGCTGGAGTCCAGAAGTCTGTTGTTTTACGTTTTCCTCGGGCAAAGGGGCACGCTGGTTGTTACCTGCTGCTTCAAGTTTCCTCCCAGCACCAAGATGGCATGCTTCTGGGAGAGGTTGCAGCGCCATCTGCAGGTGATGCTTGGTTTTACAGCAACGCTACCTGCGCCTGGAGATGTGCAGGTGAAATAACGGATTCGGTTTTCCAGGGTGATGCAAACGTAAAAGCCAGAAGCGCTTTCTTGTCTACAACTGCTGCCATCTGTTGAACTTGTCAGGTTGTCCTTTCAAATTTCTGAGGGATATGCTGGGAAGAATTCATAACTTTCCAGACACATTCAGCTTCTCAAAGTCCAAATCAGTTTAAAACTGACTCACTAAACCTCATGTCCTACAACACTGCCGAGTTTGAGCCGGTGGCGGCGTAAAGGATTCCAACAGAAGTCTGAGGCATGACCTACGGTATCCTCACCCACCTCGGACCGTCCCTAGTGCAATCAGGGAACAGTCATTGGGAAGCATAACCCTCCCGCTCTTCCTCATCTCACTTTGGCTTTCTTGTTGGCAAGAAGCTGAGGTGGGAGGGGAGCACGTTTCCTGGAGTGAGTGGTCTGTGGAAGACACCTCCCTGTGTAACTACTAATGTTGTGATGTGGCAGGTTAGACAGACTTTCTCAATGGCAGGACCTGCCTTTGTCCTGACAGCCCACATCAGCGAGGCCTTATCAGGGAGCTACCCACCTGCCACCCCGGTGCTGCCCAGGCATCTCTCTATTGCCTCCTTTCAGAGCCAGAGACCTCCAGGGGAGCTCCCCCGACCCCCGCTCCGCTCCTCCTGTCCCTGGAGGGAGCCATGAGGGCTTGGGGCGGACAGGAGATACTCTCATTCCGTGCTCCCCACCGTGTGCTAAGCACTGTCTGTCCCACTTGTCTCGCTGGCACAGAGGGGTCTAGGCAACTGAAGGCTCTGTGACAGCTTGGCAAGCCTCCAGGAGGGAGCGGGCTGGCAGTCTGTCCTCTGCACTGACACCTGCAATCCCCACACATCTCCTCTCCCATTGCCTTGGCCACCTCCCACTGTAATTGTTGGAAAGTAAAATACAGAACTGCTTTTGTAGCCTCTCTAACAGCTAACAGTAGTTGTGGGACAGGACAAGCTTTCTAGACTGGAGGGAAGCCTCTGGGAACGTTTCACTCCCCCAACTCAAAAAGAAGCAAAAAACAAAGAACTGGTGCCAGCCCTCCTCCTGCCCCCTGCCAACCCTCCTCCTGCCCCCTGCCCCCTGCCAACCCTCCTCCTGCCCCCTGCCCACCCTCCTCCTGCCCCCTGCCTTGGGTGTGGACGTAATGGCTGAAGCTGTGAGCAACCTTTCTACAACCACGAGGAAAAGGCCAAAATACCTGCAGATTGTTACTCCCCAGTGTCACAGTATGCATCTCTATTCCCAAATAAAAGGAGGACTCCCAATAAAACTGCTAAATATATCTTGACAATAGGATACTAGACTCGCTGCCATTGTCTACCCCTGCAAAGCCATGATGCACTTAAATAGCAGAATAATGGACTTGTGACTGTTGCTGAAGGACCGTACTATTGTAATAATATGGGGGGAGACAGAGGGAATCACTGTGCCTACAAAATCATATCATGAAAAACAAATACACACACATATATATATCTTGACATGTTGACATCCTCAGTGAATACAAAACTCTGTATGAAATTGTTAGTTTCATTCCCGGCAATCAGTTCTTCAGGGTTTTACAGTTAAACATGTTTGCAAATGAAACTTTCAATTGCATAACTGTAATGATTAGTATGTGTTAATTATGTATATATAATAGAGAGAGAAACTCATTAATGTTTAGGAATCTTGGAAGAATTAAACAACATCCAAAATTGAAATCACTTGGAAGGCAATAGTCAAGCCAACAATCACATTGGCCATCGTAGTTTTCCATTCCTGTGGTTCCCACTAACAGCCCAGCAGCTAGAAGTGATCGCAGAATGGAGAAGACACAGACTTCAAGCTGCCAATTTGGTTTGAAATCCCATGTCTGAATTTATTGATCCAGGACAAGTTAATTAATCACCCATTAGCCTTGGTTTCCTTATCTGCCACATAACATCAGCATCAGAGTCCAAAGGAAATCTTTATAAAAGTCCTTTGCTTAACACTGTGCCTATCACATAATAAGCAGTTAACTGATGGCTGATAGTATTCTAATATGTTAGTGTCAAGAGAACTGGGGCCATGTCTACCTTCTTGACTCACTGGGTCCCCAGCACCTGACACAGAGGAAGTGTCCAGTCTGAACGGGCTCCATGAACACACAAATGAGGGGAGGCTGTTGGGAAGTGAATACCACTTTTCCTGTTGACTCTTGTAGCCCCGCATTTGAAACTGAACCCAGAAAATGGTGGAAAGCCAGAAATTCATTTGTTGAGTAAAGTTTGGTCTTTAATCAAAATGAGTCTCCAATTAAATAATGAAAAGCACTGAAAGATATGATTCAATATGAGAAATTTGGTCTGAGGGGCAATTCAGGAATGCGTGTATTCCTTTTATTTGGAGGTATTCGATTTTGATATGCCTTCCTTAGAAATTTATACGAGACGAAAACTGTCCCATGAAGCTGGTGGTGTCAGTCGTCTGCACTTGCTCTTAGCCAATAGGCTGAGAAGTGATTTGTGAAACTCATGTCAGTCAGCCACATCATGTTCTCTCCCTCCTTTGCCAGATAAATGACCCCATGGGATGGCCTGAATGTTTAGACTTACACTTAAAAACTTGTTTCTCAACTTATTTAACTGCATTATACTCTGCGTTCTATAACACAATCCTGTACAAAAGACTTTCCAGATTCAGTAGAACCACCTGTGAAGAAGGAATGACCTATCACTAACATCTCTGTTCACTATTTATTTGAACTGAGTTATTGCTGATGGCTTTTAAAATATACCAAGTTTTTCATGATGTTGAATTTTCCCAAAATTGTGTCTTTGTTTTAACATAACCGATTTTTCTTCCTAATTTTCCAGTTCCCAGATAAGCATATTTTGTTGTCTTTCAATTGTTCTGAATTTAAAATATTAATGATTTTCCATAAAATACCCTGAGAATAATTAAGAATAACTTTATAGCTTTCTGCCTGAATAAGTGACTATTTTATTTAAGAAAGACTTCTGTTATCGTCACTTCTAAGAGGTCAAGATATTTGTTACTAAAAAGAGAGAACACGAAAAATCTGGAACTTAGAGTTTGTCATTAAATTCTTAATAATCAATATCATAGTTATACCCACATTTATATTATTATTTGAGTTTAGAAAAAATAGCTCTCCCATTCATCATCAAATCTCATCAGCAGTACCACTCTGTGAAGTGAGCAGTGAGTCACCAGTTGGGATAGGAGGGAGGCGAGGCTCAAAGAGGGTGAACCAAGCCAATTCCAGCACCAGCTCTGGAACTCAGCCTGTAGGCTCAGACTCTGCATGGATACCAACGAATGGAGGGACGTTAGAGATAAGGTGATAAAGGGAAATAAAATTGTCACTGGAGTGAAGAGACTTGGGGTTGAAGTTCACTTACTTATTCCACAAGAACTGACAAGATGCATGCTAGGTTTCATGCCATGGTACTCAAGTTGAGATACAAGGGTGGACAAATGTGGCCTCTGCCTCCAAGGAATTCACTCTCAAGGTAAAAAGAGAAACTATTAGATAAGCTTTCTCGGTTGGAGTTCAAGGTGCCATGTAAGAGGAAACACATTGTGCTTTGGGAATCCTTGGAAGAAAGGGGTGAGCCATGTTTGGAACTCTTTTCAAATGAGGCACAGGGTTAGGGTTGGGTAGAACATCCAAGAGCTCTAAGAGGTGCAAAAACGAATTAATCTGGGGACCTGTTCTGGAGAAGAGACATGAAAGACTGCGTTGCCTGGCTGAGTAGCAGGGCTCTAATGCGAGTGCAATGGTGGGCCCAAGACTCTGAGGAGGGCAGTGGTAGGATGACAAGCTGCATTGCAAAAAGCACTAGCACTTACTGTGTGGCTTTTGCCTGATCCTTTCAGACAAGGCCTCAGAAACAAGCCTGACATGGATGGGTGATTCATAATTTGTAGTTTTGTCCACCACCTCTGCCTCACAGGCCAGCTTTTCCTTTCACTTTTATCCTCATACCTAACATCAAGACTAAATGAGATATTCTTAAAACACAAAAGTGTCCTTGACTGTTTGAGAGGAAACTTCCAGAGGTTTGTGGGAAATGAAATTAAAAGGTGCATGTATTTTGCAAAAGCTTCTGGAATCCTTGCCTAAGTTTATCGTAATATGCATTTTCCACACACTTATTGAAGGTCCTTCATATTAATTAGAGTTCTTCAAAAAAATAATATATTTTATAGAGAGAAAAGCTTTATGCTGAAGAATGAGCTCACCTGATTCTGGCAGCTATCCCAAGGTCCACCGGAGTGTTGCCACCAAGCTGGAGACCCAGGAAAGCCTACCGGGCAGTCCCCGTGTGAAGGCTCAGGCCTGGGACTCAAATGCTTCCCTCTGAGTGCAAAAGCAGGTGGAAAACAAGCAAGTCCTGTGTCCAGGCAGTCTCACAAGAGGAATCAACTTCTACCTAAAGGAGTGTCAGCCTTGTTCTATTCATATTTCCAGCTGATTGCTTAGCATGACACATCCTGCAAAGGGCCAGCCATTCAATTCATCTATTGACTCACATCCCCCTACCCAGAGACTCACGCTTGACACACCCAGCACAATGGCTCAACAAATGCCCAGTGCCTCATGGCTCAATCAAGCTGAAGTAGAATTAACCATCAAAAGATTAAGAAAAAAGCTTTCAACTTGGTTTGATTTTGTTTAAGATTTACTTATTGTTTGTGAAAGGCAGAACAATAGAGAAGGAGAAGGGAAGGGGGGGGTGAGGGAAGAGAGAGAGAGAGAACAAGATCTTAATATGACTGAAACAGCTAGGTCCAGGCCAGACCAGAGCTAAGTCAGAACTTTATAATCTGTGGGTGGGTTTCTGCATTCAGTCACATTGGCAGGGAGCTAGTTTGACAGTGGGACAACCAGGACTCCACGTGGTGCTCCGATTGGAGATGCTAGCATTGCAAGTGACAGCTTAACTTCCTGCACTAGCCACTTAACTTTCTTTGAAAGAGACAGACATTAAAATACTCACATGCATACGTATATTGTATTGCCTTTTTTATTCTTTATTTTTGCTACATGCCCATGGACGATGCACTGTGGCCTGTCTTTGATACAGCGACAGATGCAGCAGACCCCGGCGATGTCATCATGTCGGCTACATCTACACGGGATTAGAACCGGCACCCATATGGGACCCTGGCGCGTTGAAGGCGAGGACTTTAACCACTGCACTATTGCGCCAGGCCCATCAAATAAAATATATATAAAAAAAAAATAAGAAGAAACACTTGACATGGCCCAATTCCCTGCTAACAGAAGCCCTTCTCATGGTGGTGTCTGGACTGGGCTCTTCTTACCAACAAGCACCTTGGATTCCAATCAACCACATGGATTTCACAGAAACACAATGGAATCATGTTACTAGAGACTGGGAAGGGAAAGGAAGAGGGGAAAGGAAAGAAGTCCGACTAGGAACACCAGAAGGACCAGTGTTGTGGCCCAGAGGATTGGCCAGCAGCACATGGCATTGATTCAGTCGGAAGTGCCAGTTCAAGTCCCAGCTGCTTTGCCACAACCCAGCTCCCTGCTAGTGCACCTAGGAAGGCAGTGGCTGAGGCCCAAGCACATGGGCCCCAGACTCCCATGTGGGAGACCAGGGTAGAGTTCCTGGCTACTGGTTTCAGCCTGGTCCAGGCACAGCTTTGCCAGCATTTGGGGAATGAACCAGCAGATGGAAACTGTCTACCTCTGTGTCACTCTGTCTTTCAAAAAAATATATTTTAAAGAAGAGAGAGCACCGAAACTCAGGTAAAAGAAGCTGGCTTCAGTGTTTGCTGGTCTTGTAGGCTAACTACAGTCCACAATCTAGGATATAGTTCAAAATATCTAGAAAAGAACATGAAGGTCCCCGACACAGAAATGATTAACGTATGAGGATATGGAAACGCTGATGGTCCTGACTTGCTCGTTACACACTGTAGACATGAATGCAGTTGCATACTGTAGCATATAAATATGCATATGCTTGAGTCTATAGGAAGGTGTTTGGCTAGGGAGCCATTCCTCTTGCTGCTCCAGGGGTGACCTCAGCTGGCTTGGCCATCTGCCCCCAGGACAGTCATGACACTTCTCTTCCGTTCCTAAAGGCTTTTCCACCAAGATCTTGTGAAGAGCTAAAGGTAGTACTCATTTTCCACAACCCAGATCAACTGCCTCCTCTTGGGAACTAAACCAGCCCGGTTCCCTCAGCTCACGGTGATCATCCTACCCAGGACCTTCTGCGTCCTCTCCCTCTGACCCAGACTCATGGCTACCTGCTGAGGGCTGAGCACCAGGCACAACATGACTGGGACCATCTGCCTGTCTCGTCCAGGACCCCTGGCCTTCTGTGATCACTTGGAATAACCTCTCCACTCAGTCTACAGACGAAGTTCTTCTAGCCCACTTCAAAGAATCTGTCCAAAGTCCCCATATCTTTTGTAGCTTTTCTGGGGCCGTGGCTCAACAGGCTAATCCTTCACCTTCAGGTGCCATCATCCCATATGGGCACCAATTTGGGTCTTGGTTGCTACATGCCCGATCCAGCTCCCTGTTTTTATGGCCTGGGGAAGCAGCAGAGGATGCCATAAGTTTTTGCATCCCTGCACCTGTTTGAGAGACCTGGAAGATGCTTCAGGCTCCTGGCTTCAGATTCGCTGTTGTAACCATTTGCAAAGTGAACCAGTGGATAGAAGAGCTTTCTCTCTGTCTCTCTTTGTTTCTGTAAACACATTTTCCAATAGAAATAAGTAAATCTTTAGAAATAAATAAAAATTTCTATTCCTGACAATTCTATACACTCTTATTCTTTTCTCTTACAGCAAACTAAAAATTTGTGTGGCACCAAGTCTTTCTCTAATTAACAATACAAACTTCTCCAGTTCTCAAACTTCTTCAGTAAGTTACTTTCTTTTATTTTCTCCATGATGTTCTCAGCTTTCCCATATTCTTCAACCCATGGTCACGTGGCAGCGTCCACAACACTCCATGGAAACAGTTGTTGCTCAGACTGCCAATAGTCTGTGTATCACCTGTCTTTAGACCCTTGTAATTGCTGGCCTTTCTGGATCTCTTGGCTGCTCTTCCCACACTTTGAGGACTGCGCTCTTGAAACTTTCTTCCTATGGCTCCTGTGATACTGTACTCTTCTTTTTTTACTTTAATGAATTTATTTATTATTCCATGAAACAGTTTAGTAGGCTCTTGGATTTCCCTTACCCTCCCCCCAAATCCCCACACCTTCCCCCTGCTAGTTTCCCCCATGTCATTATAATAGTATAGTTCTTCACAATCAGTCCTAAGTCCTTCATTCTGCTATTTGAGTGCATCCTGACATTGTAGGCATGGATAACGGGCTGAGTCCAATATCCTATTGTCAATAGGCATTTAACAGTTTCATTGGGAGTCCATCTTTGATTTGGAAGTAAAGATGCACACTGTACTGCATCCTTACGTCTGTATGCGATGGTCTCTACTGCACAGTTACTTTACATTTCCTTAGATGAAAAGCCATGAGACAAAATCAACCACACGCAGAAAAACAGAAAATGTACAACATAAAGTTAAATGGCATGCTACTGAATAACTAATGTGTCGCTGAAGAAATGAAAAAGAAAATCAAAGACCATCCTGAAGCAAATTATGCAATTGTGTGACCTATGAGTTTGGGGGGAGATATTAATAAGAAAAACAAAAACTTTTTTGAATGAATGAAAATATAAACAAAAATATTGATCCCCTTGAGATGCAGGTAAAACAGTCTTGAAAGGGCTATTGCTCTCATATTTTGCATGAAGGTTGTCTTGGGTCAGAAAGAACATATGATATTGTCCTTTTGGAATTGACTTGATTCACTGAGCATCCATCCCCCTCCTGGGTTTATAGTCAAAATAAATGAAATCTGAAACGAGAAAGGGTTCCATAAGCCAATATTTAGAGCTGCACAATTTACAACAGCAAAGACATGGAAACAACCCAGATGCCCGTCAAAGAGGAGCAGATAAAGAAACTATGGTACATTTACTCCGCAGAATACTACTCAACCATTAAAAAGAATGAAATTCTACCATTTGCAACCAAATGATACCCCACTCTTCTGGTTTCTCTCCCTCTCTTGCTCTCACTCTTCTGGATCCTTCTGCCATTTATTTAAACATTTTAAGTATTCATCTCCTCTCCGATCATTCATCCTGGGTTCATAGCGTCCTCACTTCCCAGGGCTTTAATTTCCCTCTGGATTTCTAGGCCATATAGGCAGTACTGATCTTCAAGCCCACATATACAACTATGCAACGACAACTACATGATCAATTTTTCATTTTGGCAATTTTTCAGTCTCAGAACACCATCTTTTCTCAAAATCTGATGCTCCTTAAGTGTTTCTTCCTCCCAGCAAGTGACTCAATTGTATTCATCTCCTCCGATCAGAAACATAAGTCATCCTTGTTTCTGCATCTCCCTGTTCACAGCCGGTCATCAGTCAGGGTGGTCACCCCTCCACACTTCCCCTCATCCCCGCCATCATCCCCTAGTCCAAGTCACCACCATTTTCCTTGAGAACCCTGACTTTCCTTGAGAACTTCCTGGAACAACTTTTCAAGGTGGTCATCAACGACCCACACACATGGAGTGATTTTGAACAATAGAAATTGGTTCCGTCACAGTTGTGTGGGCCAGAAGGCTGTCGTCAAGGTGATGGTAGGATTGTGTGTGCTCGCTCTGAATCATCTAGAGAGCAGTCCTTCCTTCCCTCTCGCAGCTCCTGTAGCCCTGTGTACTCCTTGGCTTGGGGCTGCATTGCTCCCGTCCCTGCCTCCTTCTCTGGAAGGCAGTTTTTGTTTTGCTCCTCTGTGTTACTGTGGCTGTACATAGTGTCTCTGTCTTCTTTGCTTATAAAGCCACCAGTCATCTCAGACTAGGGCCCACTCTTGCTGAATACTGCCTCATCCTACCTGAATTACACCTGCCAAGACTGTTTCCAAGTCACATTCACAGGTACTAAAGGTCTAGGAATTTGACATAGTCTTTCAGGGGAAACAGTTCCACCCACAATATTTCCCTTCACGTTCTCACCAGAGTCAGCTTAGCACTGGGAAGTTGTGTTTCTATAGTTTCGTTCTTGCTTCTCATTTCTGTTGCTGAACATGACAGGGAAGATAGTCTGGCACAAATAAGGTCGAGTGTTTTTGCTTCCTGCAATTTTCCACAGGACTTTTCATTTTTCAACTGAAAAGAGTTCCTTAGAGAGCACTGAACTGCTTATCTGCCAGTAATGGGGACTTGTACAACTTGCCTGGATTCAGTGATATTTCAGTGGGTTGGGATTTTTCCAGTGAGTTACACACCTCTACACTGAGAAGAGGATGTCTTGACAGCTGCCCTGCACAATACCCCAGGAGGTTTAAAGCATTGTTGTAATTATTTTCTTGGAATTTTGGGTTATTGGCTATTAAAGTTTGACTTTTTCATTTATTTTCAATTAAAGGATTTGTTTTTAAATCCATGTTCGCATAATTGGGTTGATCATGTTTGGTTCACAAGACACTAGCATCATTGGTCTGCCCATATCTTCCATTTACTTATTTATATTTATCTATTAACTCCATTCTCCTAACATGTGATTAATCCCTAAACACTCATCCTCCACAAGAACTGACCTCTTGCCTGTTGATTCAGATCTACCCAGGCATTCTTCTTCTAACATAAATTAATTATGCTCTCTTAAGAAGCACAACCAGGAATGGAGCTGTAGAGTCTCTTGAAACTCATTCATTTCATAGGTAAGCAAACTGAGGCCCTCAGACATGGAAAGTGTCCTCCAAGAACATCCAGACAGATTTTCAGAAGTCTAAATGAAGAATTTAAGATTATGGGCCTAGCATAATAGTCTAGTGGCTAACTCCTTGCTTTGCATATACCAGATCCCATATGGGTTCCAGTTCATGCCCCAGTTGCTCCACTTCCCTTCCAGCTCCCTGCTTGTGGCCTGTGTTGTAGAGGACAACACAAAGCCTTGGGATCCTGCACCAGCATGGAAAACTCAGAAGAAGCTCCTGGCTCCTGACTTCAAATTGGTTCAACTCCAGCCATTGCAGCCACTTAGGAAGTGAACCAGCAGACAGATCTTTCTCTCTGTATCTGCTTCTCTCTGTATATCTGTCTTTCTAATATAACAAATAAATCTTTTTAAAAAATGAATTCAAGATTACTAACTTCTAGCATTTAATTAGCAATGCATAAATGCCATTTCAGAATCATCCAATCATAGAGCAAAGAAAAGAGAGACTCAAAGAACATTGGAAACTGGCATTGTGACACAGTAAATTAAGCTATGGCCTGAAACAATAACATTCCATATGGGTACCAGTTTGAGTTGCAGCTGTTCCACTTCCAATCTGGTTTCCTGTTAATGTAGCAAAACTTGGAAAAGTAGCAAAAGTTGGCCCAAGTAATTGGGCCTTTGCGCCTAAGTGGGAGACCTGGGTAGAGTTCCAGGCTCCTGGTTTGGGACTGGCCCAGTCTCAGCTATTGCAGCCATGTGCAAAGCAAACCAGAGGATAGAATATTAATCTAGCCTTCTTCCCTCTCTATGTAGCTTCACATTTTGAATAAATACATAAATGCTTTTTAAAAATAGAAGTAGAATTCCTATTTCATCTTCAAGACATATAAGGATACAGCACACCCTACCTATTATCACAGCTATCCTCATTACAAGGGCAGAATTCAACTGTGACAGCAGCTTATGGCCTGCAAGACCCCAGAGGCTTATTGACTTGAAAACTTTTCATGACAGTTTTTACTTAACACGTCTCCCTCCTATGTAGTGGTGAAAGAAATCACAGGTTGGAGTCGGAAAAGAGTAATTTTAGTCCCATTCCTGTCTCTTATTAACTATCAGCTGTATCCTCGAGATAGTTCTCACCTACCCTATATTCATGCTCTGATCTTTCCAATAAACTATCCATGTGCCATTTCATCGGGTAAGTTCTCTAGGATATGATGATTACATCTCTTAGGAAGAGTGTAACTGCAGCTTCTGAGTCCTAACGAGGACTGTTCTAAACACAAGCCTATGAGCAGCCCATGTCCAGTGCAATGATGTGCTTAAAGAACCAGGGATCCTCTCCTTCAGGTTTTAGCAAATCTTAATGCCTATTCCTTTTGTGCTCAATAGATGCTGTCCCCTTTTGTTGCAGGAACCAACCCTTTCTGCCTAAGATGCTTTATCTGGAAGTGCTTTATAAACTGAAGCGTCATACAAATGTACAGTTATACTGTTGTCATTGTTTGGTAAACTTCCTTTAAATAAGCATGTTTAAAATCATACTGGGGATAAAGAATAAATACAATGCCCTGATTTCTTGGATATTTGAGGTGGTTATTATTTATGCATCACACAACGGTATCTTCAATCATGCAGTTCAAACACTGTGCCGTGGGCTGGGATGCTGTCAGGACAAGGAGATTGCAGAATGAGTCACTGATAAAAGCACATTTACTGATTTCTCTTTAAGTAGTTCCACCCACTTCTAAAATTCCTCTAAAAGTATTTATATTGAATTTAGAAATTAAGTGAAGTTAACTGAAATTAAGAATCCCATGAGTTAAAATAAATAAATAAATAAATAAATAAATAAATAAATCCCATGTGTTAAGGTAAACCATATGACCATTTCATTGGCTCAAACTGTGTTATAAATACTAGACTTTTCCACATAATGATCCAGAATTTTGCCCACTGTGCTAGGCACTGGTCTGGATTCAAGCAATGGCTCTGTCCTTAGATGTGTCTTCTTCCATCCTTGGGTTATAGCATGAACTCTTCAAGACGCCTCCAACACTGCTTTCCACCTCCTGGCCTGTATACTTCATTCATTTACAGCCCTTTGCCGGCCCCAAGGGACATCACAGGACTGGTGCTATCAGGTCAAAGCGAATTGGATCACCATGTGTTCAATGAGCTTGTCATTGGGCATTAGTGGCTTTTACCCTCCTGAAAAACAGAACTCAATTTCATATTTTGATGGTAGAACTAAAAATGTGCGTAACACGAAAGTTGACAGGATTTGGAACAAAGGCTCAATGACTAAATCCTCACCTTGGAAGAACTAGGATCCCAGATAGGTGCCAGTTCATGTCCCAGCTGCTTCATTTTCCTTCCAGTTCCCTGCTTATTGCCTTGGAATGCAGAGAAGGATGGCTGAAAGCCTTGGGATCCTGCATCAAAATTGGAAACCTAGAAGAAGCTACTTGGATCCTGGCTTTGGACTGGCGCAACTTCAACTGTTGCAGCCATTTGGGGAGTAAACCAGCAGACGGAAGATCTTTCTTTATCGCTCCTATCTGTAAATCTACCTTTCCAATAAAAATGTATAACTCGTTTTTAAAAGAAAAAGCTGATATGCAATTTTAGAGTGTTTCATGAACCCCCAGGTAAAATTCCTTTGGTGTGACAGCTGTATCACTTGGAAGGGTTTTGACAGGCAGGAAATCCACCTGGAAGTCCACTTGGGCCTTTTGTGATTGGCTGACTTGCTCTTCTCACCCACCCCAGATATAAAAGTGCAACTTCTGACTTCTTCCCTCCTCTACCCCCAAAGTGACCGAAGTGACATGGCCTTGAGACATAATTATAATTAAATGAGGTCATAAGAATGAAACCCTAATCTGATAGGACTGGTTTAACTCTGTAACGAGAGGCAGGAATGTCCAATCTATTTCTCTCTTCATGTACATACAGAGAGCAGGTCATGTGAGGACATCGGGAAAGGCTGCACGGCACTGCAGTAGCCCCCACCTGAAACGAAGCCTGCCTCCAGAAAGGGAAAGAAATGAAATGCCCTACACCTAAGTCACCCAGTGTATGCTCTGCTGGGTAGCTCCAGCTGACCATTGTATCTCCAATATTGGCAGGTTTCCTGTGGCCCGGGATGTGTAAACCAAGCATGACGTTACTATGGCCCTGATTTGGACAGTGACAGGAAGTTGAGATGTCCATTAATAATAACATTGCCACTGATGCACACTGAGAACTGGTACATCCCAAGGAACACACATCGTGCCTTCAGTTACTCACACTAGCACAAATGGCTGTCCTTGGCTGGAAGAAAAAGGAAGCATAAGCTATTTACACAAAAGGCTGTTCTCTTTCCCTTATACAGGGTACAGTAGGACCCTGAAGTATCCTCAAAGATTGCATGAAGGGATCCTAAATGTATAGTCATCTTTGATCTCATATTAAAGCAACTTCTTGGGGTGTTTACAGCAGATTAGGCTGGTGCTTGGGACACCTGCAAATCGTACCATAACACTTTGATTCAAATCATGCCTCTATTTCTTGTCCAGGTTCCTGCTAATGTGTCTGGGCCATAACGGCTCATGGCCCATGTATTCAGGTTCCTGCCACACACACGGGGCTTAGGGATGAAGTTCCTGGCTCCTGGCTTTGGTCTGGCCTACCCTTGCTTGTTGTGGGCATCTGGAAAGAGAATCTGTGGATAAAAGATCCCTCATTCTTTCCGTTTGACTCCCTCTCTCTGTTCATCCACCATTCAAGTAAACAAATCTCAGGGGAAAAAAATCCTGGATCAGAAGCAGAATAGCCAGAACAGCTAGTTTTCATGGATTCTAGTACCACAGGTGATGGCGTAACCTATTGCACTACAACTCTTTTATAAAAGTTCTCTTATAAAATAAGGCTAAGTCTCTGGCTGTTGGCTGATTTGTCCACCGCAAATTCAAATATTTTCTATAATGCATTTACAGTGGATTACAGAGAGAGAGATTTACATTTCTTTGTCAGCATGTGTTGTCTGTTTGCAGGCTTCAAGTATCAGATTAAAGGAGGAGGAAATGCTGAGGGGGTGAGGAGCATGAGACGGATCACTTGTGCTGTTGAGTTTTTAAATAAAGCATGCCTGGACCAATCACAGCTGGAGTTTATATTATTTTTCTATTGCCCCAGTGGCTTCACAACCATAACGCCATCCAAAGGAAGGATATGGAACAAACTGAATCTCTGGTTTCGAGCCTCGACGTGAGTGGGAGGCATGTTACTACCGGTCCTTAGTGCTGCCATCTGGCCAGGGCTTCCGTGTGATTAATGAGCCACCACTGCACAGCATTACCAGAAGGCAAACAGCTCCAATTACCATAGAGCTAAACCATAATTACCATGCAAATGATCTCAATAATGTAATAGGATGGAATAGCTGATCATTATGGGACAAACAATCCACAACGTTAATTGAGGTTAGTCTGTTTTTGGAGAGTAAATAATATTAATGGTCAAATAACCCCCAACTCATATTAGATTAGACTTTGTAATCAAGGGGAAGAGTGTACTTGGGAAATTATATTTACATTACCAGGCCAAGCCCTACTTGTCCAGTCTCCATTACAAATAAAATGATTTGCAGTGTAAATATTGGGGAAACGAATGACAGCAAGCTGAGTTATAGGACAGGAGAAGAGTGGTCAACAATTAACATCCGTAAGCCACAACAGAGACAACCTCTAGTTCACAGAGAGCCCAAATAGTCTAGGGCAAGGGGTTATGGTTATGAACTCATAAATAAAGGAGGGACCAACACTGAGGGGCAGCAGGTGAAGTTGCCACTTGAGAAGCCAACATTCCATATCCCAGGACCAGCTCAAATCTTTGGTGCCCTGCTTCCAATCTGGCTACCTGCTGATATACCTGAAAAGGCAATAAAAATGGCCAAAATACTTAGCCCCCAGCTACCCATGAGGGCAACCTAGGGAGAGTTTCTGGCTCTCAGTTTTGGCCAAGCCCAGCCCCAGCCATTGCAGCCATTTGGGGAGTGAACTAGCAGATGGAAGATGCTGTCTTTCTCTTTCTATTTCTGTCACTTTCCCTTTCGAATAAATAAATCTTTTTTAGAAGTGAGAATAAAGAGAAAGAAAATTGCTGATAAGTCATCCTCTTGAGTCCTATTTTCCCTTCCCATTCTTGCCTCCCTAACCCAAGTGTAAATTGGGTATCCCCACCTCATAGTATAAGACTTTCTAAGTGATCTCCTCCTCACTCACTCACATTGCCCTACCTCCAATCTGTGCCATTCCAGCCATGAACCATGACTTTTGCCATTGTTGTTCCTAAAGTCTACTGCTATCAGGGGCTCGGGCCACCAGAGGCTTCCTCTTACTGCTCTGCAGCCAGATAAGGATGCATGATCTCGCCTTGGCCATTTCCATTCCTATTCCTATTCCCAGAATTCTTTGCAGTAACAGCACTGGGATTTTCAGGAGCTCCTATGCAGACACAGTAGACCCCACCTCTGTTCCTGATTCCTCCCATCTGATTCTCCTTTTTCCGAGATTAGACGAGATCGGGCACGTTCAGGGTGGTATGGCCGCAGACTGATTCTCCTTTTTAAGCTTTATTTCATTTTTATTGAAAGCTGAGACAATCCAACTCCATCTTAGCCACAGGTCAAGATCCATAACTTCTCCAATTTTGCCCTGTAATGACTCCTCACCAAATCATGCTGCAGTTAAAGTTGGTTGTCTTAGTTTTCCGCTCTCTGCTTTTGGGAGTTTTGCATTTTTACTTAATTATATATACATATGATTGATTATTGGAAAACAGGGTGACAGAGAGAGACACAGAGATTATCTGTCCACTGAGTCACTCCCCCAGATGGTCACAACAACTGGGGTTGGGCCAGGCCAGGAGTCAGGAGCCTCATCTGGGTCTCCCAGGGAGGGCCCCAGACTTGGGCCATACACTGCTACTTTTGAAGGTGCATTAGCAAGAAATTGGATCCCAGGTGGTGAAGACAGGACTCAAACTGATGCCCATAGGGAATGCCAACGCTGCAGACCACAGATTAGCATGTCCTGCTGCAGCAATGGCCCGGGGTTTTTACGTTTTTAAATAATACAAAAAAAATGTAAAAGCAGAAATACAGAAGCACGCAAAGTAAAAATTGGAAAGTTCTCTTACTTCAAGTACTGTTTGTATTTGTTTCACAAAGAACTTTACTTTCCTTTTTACTGCAATATTTTAAATGTTTGTCTTGTTACCTCCTCCAACTGTTAGGACCCATTAGGCCACTGAGACATGAATAGTGAACCGCAAGCCCTCTGAAACCGGGAGCAGATAGATCATTTAAAGGCCAACAGAATGTTAATTACCTGGCAAAGCCCCTCACCTGGAACATTACAAACTGCTAATATGTTGTAAAGGAGCCTTCGCACATCCCCACCCACCTTAGCGGGATCCATGTGGCACTCTGGACATTGCCCTGACCATGCAACAGGCAATTTAAGAAGGGACCCCTCCTACTGCCTAAATAAGATGAGGCCCGATTTCCAGCTCTCTGCCCTCTGACACCTGGCTGAACCCCTACCCTCTGTATTGACTGTTCTGTCCCTCCAAAACATGTAGTCCTTCTGGCTTGATTGCTCATCTCTGCATTGAACATCAACTACTTACAAGTTCATGGGGAAAAAAACACATAATGTATCATACTGACGTATGGTCTACTTCAGTTATGGGAAAACTTGAGACTTAATTTGAGCTTTGAAGAATGAGTAGGTTTTAACAGATGGAGAGGACACAGAAGACATTCAGGGCTAACATGGTGAGTGACATGTAGTGACATGTAGGGTAAAGATCATAAATAGTTGATGAATGAATGCAAGGTTCAACTTCTGTGAGAGTACAGTGATGGACTGGGATAAACTGGGGATTTTAAGAGAGTATCAATATGGTAGGCGTTTAGCTCAGTGGTTAAGGCCCCGGTTAAGACACCTGCCTCCCTAACTGGAATACCTTGAAAGTTCAACAACTAGCTCTAGCTTCTGATTCAAGCTTCCAACTGACATACACCCTGGGTGGCAGCAGAGTTGGCACCATGGAACAGACTTATATTGAGGACTAGAATGAGTTCTCAGCTCATGGCATCTGCCTCAACCCAGCCCCAACTCTTACAGGCCTTTGTCTCTGTCCCTCAGAAAAGAAGGAAGGAAGGAAGGGAGGAAGGAAGGAAGGAAGGGCAGGCAGACAGGCAAAAGGAAGAGAAGAATGGAGGGAGGAAGTGAGGGAGGAATGGAGGAAGGAAGGAAAAAAGGAAGGAAGGAAATTATAATTAGAAATAAATAAATAAAAGATATGAATGAAAGCTTTCTTGAAAGAAGTAAGTGAAAAAATTGATTCAATGATTATATGAATTCAGCAATGCTGATTTGGTTTGTCTGTATTTGGGGGTGTTGTATTTTAAAACAAATTTTTAAAATAAAAATGGAAACAATGTAGGAATGCAAAAAGGAAAAGCTGAAAGAACTAAAAATTTAAACTTAATAAAGCAGTAATTTAATATTCATCATTTTCCAACTTTAAAAAACCTCCTTCAGACCTCTACTTTTTTTTAAAGATTTATTTATTTTTATTGCAAGTCAGATAAATAGAGAGAGGAGGAGAAACAGAGAGAAAGATCTTCTATCCAGTGATTCACTCCCCAAGTGACCACAACAGCCAGAGCTAAGCTGATCCGAAGCTAGGAGCCAGGAACTCCTCCGGGTCTGCCACATGGGTGCAGGATCCCAAGGCTTTGGTTCATCCTTGACTACTTTCCCAGGTCACAGGCAGGGAACTGGATGGGAAGTGGGGCTACTGGGATTAGAACCAACGTCCATATGGGATATTGGTACTTTCGAAGCAAGGACTTTAGCCACTAGGCCACCATGTCAGGCCCAGACTTCTCCTTTTAAGATTTATTTATTTTTCTTGAGAGTCAGAATTTGAGAGAAAAGGGGTGGAAGGATGGAGAGAGATCTTCTGCCTGTTGGTTCACTCCCCAAATGGCCACCACGGCCTAAGCAGATTCTTCTGGGTCTCCCATATTGGTGCAGGGTCGCAAGCACTTATGCTGTCCTCTGCTGCCTTTCCAGGCCATTAGCAGGGAGCTGCATGACAAATGTAACAACTGGAACACCAGCCAGTGCCTACGTGGGATGCTAGTACCACAGGGAGATTAGCGTGCTATACTACTGCACCGCTCCTATTTCCCAACTTTTTGTTACTTTCTCCTTTTTTAACTACCAAATGTTGTTCACAAACCTAAGTTGCTGATTACACGTACAACATTTTATTTAGAATTTCTGAAACAGGTATCTTTAAGGATAATCTATATTTTCATTTTTCATATTGTCCTTGTTTTATTTCCAAGAAGAGATGAGCTTCATAAGATGACCATCCGAGTTTTCTCTTTTTTCCATCACTGGGACAGTTTGTATAAACTAGAGCATTCTTCCTTACAGTATACTATGCTGAGTCCTGGAAACTGTCTGATTTGGGGCAGCGCCGTGGCACATTCCACATCAGAACATCAGCTCCCTACAAATGTGCTCAAGTGCTTGGGCCCCTGTCACCCACCTGGGAGACCAGGATACAGTTCTAGGCTCCTGGTTTGGGCTTGGCTCAGCCCCAAGCTGAGTGAACCACTTGTGGAGTGAACCAGCAAATAGATCTTTTTGTCTCTCCTTTTCCCTCTCTGTACTCTGTCCTTTAAATAAGTACATATATTTTTTTTTGAGTGGGCACTCTTATTAAGAAGAGAAAAGTGTCTGCTGGCGCTGGAGGAGCACAGATGTATGCGTGTATCTTTACTGTAAGAATGCTCTCCGGATCATTTATGAACTCTCAAATCGTTTTTCTTCACTTTGTGCTTTTCTATAAGCTGAATGAATTACTTGCAGACTTTCCAGGATTTAGTTGTTTAATGTTCCCATCACTCTCTAGCAAGTATAGTAATCTCTTCTCTACCTGTGGTTGTAATACCTCTTTCATCCCTGATAAAAATTATCATTTACCAGCGATAAGTGATAAATGACACGTAATACCAGCTACCTTGCTGAAAGTGTTATTATTTTATAAAACAGATTTCATGGAGATTTCCTGTTTTCTGGATAATCTTACCTGTACCGTTGCTTTCACCTAAAAAACCTCAATCATTTGGGAGCATTATAATGCTGATCAAATTTCAAATATAAAAGTAAAATCTAAGATCAGCACAGTCTTTAGCTTCCCTGTTGTCAAACCTATGACTTTCACTAGATGGCAGCATTCAATAACAAATACTGATACCGCACGGTTATGAATGCTAAAACTGTGAAAAGCTGTTTTAGCGGTAAATGCCAAGATGCTAAAAGAACCCACAGAGCTTTAGTGCTTTCCCAGCTTACCTTCAAAGGACAGCAGATCTACCAAAGCTGACACATTCACACATTCTATTTTAAGTGTAATGGAGAATAAAGTGTAATAGACAGCAAGACTGGGTTCTCTGAGACTTTCACTTCAGCATTTAATTAAGGGAAATACACGCACTGCTAAGTAAAGAGAGGTGCAATAGCCACAAACAACCAGTCACAGTTAAGCCCGTCTCTAGGTCATGTTCCAATCTGTCAAGGTCCGTGTCATGGTTGATTTTATGGTGTGAAGCTGAAAAAGCCTTGTGTTTGGTGTGTCTGTGAGGGTGTTTCCAAATAAGATTGGCCTATGCCTCTGAGTGCACTACATGGGAAGACCCGGCCTTGAGGTGGGCCGTGTGGACTGGCATCACCAGTGGGCTGAGGGTCTAGGGAGATGAAATGGGAAGATGAACTGGAGCGCTCACGAAAGGAGAGCCAGGCTGCATTACACCGCTGCCCCGCTCATCAGTTGCTGGCCTTTGGACTCCAGGACTACTTAACACCTGCCATCCCTTGGCCAGCACTCAGACTGTTCAGCCTCGACCTGAGACTTCTGCCTCACCTCCTCCCTTGCACTTGAACTGAGTCGTGCGACCTCCACCCAAGGATCTCCAGCCTACAGAGGACCTGCTGTGAGAATGCTCACATGCCACAACTGCGTGAGCCAAGCACTTTCTTTCTTTTTTTTTTTTTAAGATTTATTTTATTTTTATTGGAAAGGCGGATATACAGAGAGGAGAGACAGAGAGGAAGATCTTCCATCCGATGATTCACTCCCCAAGTGAGCGAAACGGTGGATGCTGTGCCAGTCCGAAGCCAGGACCCTCTTCCGGGTCTCCCACGCGGGTGCAGGGTCCCAAAGCCTTGGGCCGTCCTCGACTGCTTTCCCGGGCCACAGGCAGGGAGCTGGAAGTGGAGCTGCGGGGATTAGAACCAGCACCCATATGGGATCCCGGGCCTGCAAGGCGAGGACCTTAACCACTGCGCCACCGCGCCAGGCCTGCCAAGCACTTTCATAAGCTCTCCTTCACATAATTCTATGCATGTCCTACCAATACTATGTCTCTAATATAGTCAGGGTTTCATGTGGCAGTTAGAGAATTAAAGATTTTAACTCTGAGAGTTACATACTGAGAACCTGAAGTCCCTAGTTGACAAACTGGCTATTATTACAAATTTAGGGCACAAGTATGTTTTGCGTGCGTGCGTGTGTGTGTGTGTGTGTGTGTGTGTGTAAGAGAGAGAGAGAGAGAAATTACCCATTAACAATCTGATTCTACAATGAGTTTGCAATCTTAAGTGACATAATTTGCCTATTTGTGGGAAAAAAGAAAGCAAAGTTGATGACTTGCACTGCTTCATTTCAAAACTCACTCTAATGCTGCAGGGACCAAGCATTGTGATGTTGTTAAAAAGACATTTCTAAATCAGTAGAACAGAATTGCCTATGTAGAAACAGCTGCTAATATGGATGGTTCTTTGCTTTATGTTGAGAATGGCAAGATAAATCAATGGAAAAAGTCTTTTTTAGTAGATAGAGCTAGACATTTGAATATCCACGTGGAAGAAGTGAACCTCAATTCCTAACTCACAGACTACATCAAAATTAACTGCGAATGGATAGGATCTAAATATAAAGCTACAAACACAACCTTCTGTAAGGTAGAGAACAGCTTCAAGAAGAGAGCATGAAAAAAAAACCCTTATAATCTTGGAGCGTAATCAATTCTGGTTTTTTTCCAGATAGACACAAAACAGCAAACATAAAAGAATAATTTTTTTTACTGCTGTAAATATAGGATCACAAATCCCTTTCTCATATGCAGATTCCATTTCCTTTGGGTATATTCCTAGGAGCAGGGCAGCAGGCCATATGGCAGGTTTCTCTGCAGTTCTCTAAGCACTCTCTGCTGACTTCCATAGTGGTTGTACTAGCCTACACTCCCACCAGCAGTGACACCTCCTCCCCTCCCCCCCCCGACACCACACCAGCAGGTGCCATTAGCAGAGTTCTCAATGCAGGCCAACCTCAGTGGAGTTAGGTGGAATCTCAATGTGATTTTCATTTGTATCTCCCTGACAGCTAGGAAGCCTGAGCATTTTTCCATATGTCTATTAGCCATTTGAATTTGTTCTTTTGGAAATAAATGTCTGTTCATTTCCTTTGCCCATTTCTTCACAGGGTTGTTTGTTTTGCTGTCACTGAGTTTCTGAAGCTCTTTGTAAATCCTGGATATTAGTCCCCTATCAGTTGTGTAGTGTGCAAAGATTTTCTCCCACTCTGTTGGTTTTTACTTCACTTTATTGATTGCCTCCTTTGCTGTACAGCAGCTTTTGATTTGATGTGGTCTCATTTGTTTATTTTGGCTTTGACTGCCTGTGCTTTTGGTATCTTTTTCAAGAAGTCTTTCCCCATTTCTATATCTTGGAGAGTGCTTCCTATATTTTCCTCTAATAGTTTGATGGTTTCTGGGTGCAGATTTAGGTCCTTGATCCACTTAGAGTTGATTTTTGCATTAGGTGACAACAGCAAAGACATGGAAACAACCCAGATGCCCGTCAAAAGAGGAGTGTATAAACTGTAGTCCATCTGCTCTGTGGAATAGTACCTAACAATTAAACAGCATGAAATTCTACCATTTGCAACCAAATGGTTCCAACTAGAGACCATTATGCTCAATGAAATAAGTCAGTCCCAAAAGGACAAATACCATATGTTCTCTCTGATATAAAGCAATCTTCATGCAAATTATAAGATCAACAGGTCTTTCAATACTGTTCTTGCGGCAACTCGTGAGTTTTGATAATTTTGTTTTTATTTTCATTTTTCTCTTATTAAATTTTTCATTGACTCAAAATCCTACAGTAGTATCATTTTCTTTAAGAAGGCTTTTTGTTTTCTTTTTCATTTCTTCATCGTCACAATGTTTATTCAATAACATGTGACTTAACTCCATGGTGTTGTAAAATTTTTTAAATTCCATTCCTGTTGTTGATTTTATGAATTTTCATCTAAACAAATGTATAGCAACTGTGTAATAGAAATTATCATATCCAGATGTGGAGATGCAGTGCAATATGCAGCTGCTCAAATCCAAACATATAAACACAGTGAATACACTTGCACTGAGTTCATCTGGGTCAGGTCAAAGTCCTGTCAGCCACCAGCTTAAGGAACCAGAGCCTGGACCAGAAAGTTGAATTGCCATAAAAATTCAGTGCAGAGACCAACATAGTTTTATTGGTAAGAACAAGATCAGGCTCCCAGACAGGGAGAAATCCTGGAACCCTGTTCATGGAGCCAGGAAGACAGAGGCAGCAGTGTTTTCAGGAAGGGCTGTGCAGGTGAAGGCCTTTTGACTATAGGGCAATAGGCAAAGGGGACCAAAAAGAGATTCATGTATTTATTCGGAAGCAGTGTTATAGAAGGGGAAGGGAGACAGAGAAGGAGTGAGAAGGAGCTCTTCCATCTTCTGGTTCATTCTCCCAAAAGGCCCCAACAGTCAAGGCGTGGTCTCCCACAAGTGTAAGGGCCCAAGGACTCGGACTATCTTCTACTATTAGCAGGTAGCAGGCACATTAGCAGGAAGCTGGATCAGAAGTGGAACAGGAGGGACTCAGTCACCCACACAGGATCCTGGAGCCTTAAGCAGGTTTTTAACATGCTGTACCACAGTGCCGGTCCCAAACATCCTCTGGTTCTATTTTTGCATGAATTCGCTGAAGTTCCCTCATATTCATGCAAATCACATTAGTCATCGCATGATTGTAAGAGCCAGTAGGTGTTACTGTGTTTGCGTTACTACATTTGCTGGTCTGCTTCTTTCTGGTTTAACATCTCCACCTACAGCCACTGCCCTAGGAGCAATCATTTGGCCACCCTGGCAGCTTTCTCTTGGACATAGATAAATAAGGAGAAAATAATTCTTCAAGTCTTCTTATATGATGGCTTTGGTCTCCCTTTGGGTAGGCCACAGAGCCCAGATAATTTGCTAATATTATTCTGAGCATTTCTGTGAATGTGCTTTTGATGAAGTTAATATTTAAATTGCTGGGTTTTGAGTAAGGCAGATTGCCCTGTATGCTGCGGCTGGGCATTATCCAAACAGTTGAAGTTCTGATTAGAACAAAGGCTGATGACTTTCACTTAAGGTAACAGAAGGAAGTCAGCCAGGAGATGGCCCTTGAACTTGAACTGCCTCTCAGCTCTTCCCTGAATTCCCTACCTGCCTACTTACAACAGATTTTTGAACTTGCCAGCCTCCACAAATATGTGAGCCACTTCCTCAAAGTAAAGACAGAGGATACACGATAGATAGATGTCAAATAGTTAGATGCATGAATGGAGATAGATATGATAGGTAGGTGGATAGTTGGAAAAATAAATACATCAGTAGACAAGAAGTAAATGGATAGTTAGGTGACAGATGAATGATAGATGCAGATGGAGGCAGCAGTGCTATGGGCTGTGTGGGCTGATGTGGTGGCATGATAGCCTAAGCCTCCTCCCTGTAGCACCAGCATCCCATATGGGCACTGGCTCGTGTCCTGGCTGCTCCACTTCGTATCCAGCTCCCTGTTTGTGACCTGTGAAAGGAGTATAGGATGGTCCAAAGCCTTGGGACCCTGCATCCACATGGGAGACCCAGAAGAAGGCTTGGTTCAGCTCCAGCTGTCATAGACATTTGGGGAGTAAACCAGTGAATGGAAGAGCTTTCTCTGTCTCTCCTTGTCTGCAACTCTGCCTTTTGTGCCCTTGTGTACAGATGAATGCCAGCTTTATAAAGAACTTGCAAGGGTGGGTCCACTCTCCCATCTCTTGCCCTTCTGCCATGTGAAGATGCAGAGGATGACCCATCTCAGATACTAGCCACTCAGCCTTGGGCTCACCGGCCTCCAGAACTGTGGGTCAGAAAGTTGCTGCTCGTAATAAATTACTCCATTTCAGATATTCCGTTGAAGCAGCACACAACAGGCTAAGGTGGGACGTCACGTAAGCTAAACACCGGATAGATCACAAGCTGTTGTTAATTAGCTTATACAGCCTTTTCGAGCTTCCTTCATTTGGAAAAGAACCCACACATATGCAATCCCTTCCTTGTATGTCCTAATATTTCCTAATTCTAAACCCCACAGATGTCACCAAAATTTTTATGATACCTAAGATATGAATAGAGATCTTAAAAGAACTACACAAAGGACTGCTTACATCTCGATTTGTTAGTAGCATTTATAAACATAATGCAGAGCCAAGGGTGTGTTTGCTCTCTCACTTCCCCCTTGATCTTCAAATGCATTGCTTTAATTCATGATGAATTCATTAATTTCTACTGCAGGATTTCTAACTTGCCAGTAATAAAGATCACTGTCAGGGTGGTTTTTGAAATTCAACCTTTTTTACTTGAGAAATTTGCTTCAAATTTAAAAAATGACTAATACTGCATTCTGAAGAGCAGTAGCAGCTAGGGCTGATGTGATTGGCATCTCACCCACATATTTCCAAAAACAGCCCACCTTTTACAGATCTGTGATACAATACTAGCACTGCTCTCACACGGAACCGCCAGGGTCTTCTCTTTGCCCCAGTTCTTTCAAGCAAAATAACCTTTGTTTAGGGTAAGAAATTACTTAGAGAACTGTTTATGAAAATATTTCAAAAACTTCATGGAAAAAGTGAGGCTAAACATCTACATTTATTTTTGTGCAAAAAATGTTTACTTCAAAAGATACAGAAAATAGATTCTATGAGGAAACTGCATTGCTTTCCATGCTTGTGCACCAAAACGAACCCAGGTTTTTAGTTCCAGTAGTCCACAAAGTTTGCAAAGTACCCTCACATCTAGAATATAATCTATCTCCTTTCACTGTGAGTTACATAGAATATCATGCTGATGGCTGAGTTGCTTCAAATCCGAAGTCCCAACTTAGCCAGCGCAGACACTGAAGCAGTGATGGTGGGTAGCACTCACAAAGTTACCCCTGCTCTGGTCACTCCAGGGATCCCCCAAGGCCATCCTACTACTTGTAGGCCAAAGGATAGCACTGGACCGAATGAAGCCCTTTAGGAACCTCGCCTACCAATGCCGCTGTGCCCATTCCACTGTGTCAGCATTCATGCCTATGGATTCTTCCATGTTCTAAATCTCACACATGACTGGAAGGGAAAGTTTCTGAGTGAAAAATACACAGTCCTTTAATTTATTTTTGTTGAATACTAAATGACCAAATAAGAAACAAAAGCATTCTTATAGCAATGTGTCCAATGTATGAGCCAATTCAGCAACTGTTTATTGAGCCCTGCCATATTCCAAGTACTGAAAATGGCTATCTACACACACACACACACACACACACACATACACTTTCTATCTTCATCCATCTGGTCCATCATAACATAGGACCACGAGGCTGGAGAAGTCACACACAGCAAAAGTTAATTTCTCCTGGTTCTAGCAGGACTGGTGTCTGCCAAGGGCGTCCCTCTGTTTCCGGGATGGCACTTGTCACCAGGTGCTCTGGAAGGGACAAGAGCTGCATGACGGAAAGCACAGAAAGCAAGGGAGTGCTCCCTTCAACCTAGAGACACAGCAAGTGGGCAAGTGGGCAGGCATCCCTCCATGGGGTGGGGCCTTGCGACTTCATTGCCACGAGGGACATGCCCTGTAATGCACTGGGGATCAGAATGAATTTTGGAAGTCACATTATTCAGACAACAGAGGTCGTCATCTGCTCCTCGTGACAATCCTGTGACTCCAGGACTATGATAGCCGTTTCAACTAAAACTCATGTTGCTTCGAGCTAACCTAATTCTACATGCTGGATTTCATACACTGTGCTAAGTATTTTACAAGGGTTTCTTAATTCAATCAACAATACTATTATGAGACTTAGTCCTATTTTTTTTTTCTTCCCAAATGGGTACATGCGTTAACTGGGATTGGAAAAAGTTTAGTCACATCCTCAAACTAAGGAGCTAATGGAACAATGCATGGCTCCTCCTCCAGGTTCTCCAGTTCTGACTTTTCCACAGCTTTCACCCTAGCTCCTCACTCCCCTGTGGCAGAAGCTGATATTGGCAGGAATTCTGAACAATAGAACTATTGTAATTTCTAAATGGATAAAGTACTTTGAGCTCTGGCTTTCAGCATTAGTGTTAACATCGCCTCTTTGCAATAAAATTAGAATAATGACAAATTCCCATCCCAAATCCACCAGCTTCTAGAAGAAGCTATGCCCCAGTTTCTCCTCAGTAATTCTTACATTTAAAGGATAGGCATTGTGCTAATCTATAGGGTTGGTGACTCTGTTTTTCTAGCCACAAACCAAGTACCCAGAGCATGAGAAAATCATGAATATTATTTGAATACATGAATGTGCTTCATTGGGAGTCAGTGCTTTTCAAATATCTTTTCAAATATCTTTTCAAATATCTACAAAAAATATATACAGCTGTCCCAAGTGCACTATGCTCTAACACCCACAGCATACTTCCTGCCCGGTCAGGTTAAAAATTCACTATACCCAGTGTATTGCATCTGGCACTTGGGTCTCTCCCTGTTTTGTTTTTTGTACAACTCTGAAACATTCATTAATTTTCTTAAAAAAAAAAATACATGGTCACTGGGTACTCTAGGAAATAGGTTGGATCCTAGCAATACATTAGTGCACAGGAAGATAAACAAGGTCCCCTCCTCAGAGCTTGCATTCTAGTCAGGAGAATCCAAAAAAAAAAAAAAAAGTCAAAAACTAACTACCAAGTAGATGAATGGCTATGTTGAAAGCGCATGTGTAAAAAATGGAGTTGGGACCACTGCGGTGGCAATACAAGTTAAGCCTCTACCTGCAGCATCACAATCTCATATAGGCACCAGTTCGTATCCTGGCTGCTCCATTTCCAATCCGGCTTCCTACTGATGACCTGGGAAATCAGTGCTGGATGGTTCAGGTCTTTGGGCTCCTGTATCCAGGTAGGAGAATCTCCTGGCTCCCAGCTTCAGATTAAGTCAGGTCCCACTGCAGCTGTTTGGGGAGTGAACCACGGAATGGAAAACCTCTATCTTTCCTTTTCTCTGTAAATCTGCCTTTCAAATAAATATAAATAGATACATCTCTTGAAAGAAAGACAATAGTCATGCTTTAAAAAAAAAAAATGAAGTACTGGAAATACTGCTAAGAAACTGGCCTTCCAGTGGAGATCTGCAGGATGAGGGTTATCCAGCCAGTGGAGAGTCACGGGAAAGGAGCCAGGCAGAGAGAAAAGCAAGCACAAATGCTGGGGCTGCTGAGAAAGAGACGGGGGGTGGGTGGGGGGGTGGACAGTGCCGCCCAAGACCAGTAACTGGGACTTGACCTGGTGCACACATGCGATGTCAACACCGAAGGCATGGCTTAATCTCCTGGCGACAATGCCGGCTTCTCTTCCTTCTCAGCCCCTCCCCACAGCAGAGGAAAACTTTCCATTCCTCTTCTTTGGTCTTATATTTTCCTTCCTGGAGCCCTGTGAGGCATGACTTCTCTTCCCTCTTTGCTTCTCAGCTGCTCCACTTCTGATCCAACTCCCATCCGATGTGCCTGGGAAAGCAGAAGAAGATGATGCACGTGCTTAGGGCCCTACGCCCTTGGCTTCTTGGGTTCTGGTTTCAGCATGACCCAGTCCTAACCATCGTGGTCATTTGGGAAATGAATCATTAAATGGAAGTATTCTCTCTCTTCTTCTGTTTCTCCTTCTCTGTGTTACTCTGCTTTTCAATTAACCTTAAAAATTAGTAAACAGCAATAGTGATTTGGATTAATAAGGTGGTAGAAATGGGGGAAATTATGGATTTCTGCAGGAACTAGCAGTATTAAATAAGGACAACTCAAGGAAAGGACTTGGTTAGGCAGATGAGACCCAGAGAGTAGCAGAAGCAGGTTGTAACCAAGAAACTCCATATTTTCATTGTTAGTTTTCCATTGCCTATTGAACCCCCCAAAACAGTATCAAGTCAGAAATACAAGTCTTGAGTTCAGGAGAGAGAGACCACAAGTGGTTAATTTGGGTTTCAGCCACAGGTAGAAACTATAAGGACCAAGCTGAGATACACTGCGTTCAGCTTATTCAGGTTCCATTTATAAACTGTGTAAAGACTAAGATCTTGTGCAAACAAGGTTTTCTTACCTCCATTTTCTCAACTGGAAAACAAAGGTGGAAATACTGGGTTATTTTTTGGGGGGGAGGGGGGGTTGGTTCTTAGGTTTTATAAAATACTAAATACATACCAGAACCTGCTAAGTAGTCCATGAGTGTTAATGCAAGTGGTTTCTATTTCCTCTCACAGTGGCCTTCATACTCACTCTGAGTATGACTATTTACAGACAACCAATGCTGGCATACCTTCCATGGGGTCTGCTCAAATGTACTCCCTCAAACTCAGGAAGGGCTGGCTGGTCACTGCTGTCCTGTGTTCTCACCAGGCATCACACACAGCTCCTGATAGCGTGACACCCTGTGAATTCTCCAGACAAGAAGAGGACACCACTCTCACGAAAGGATAGGTCAGTAACTCCTCCTGGCAGACAGCTCACTTTCAGGATTGCCCTAATTTGGCATAAGGGGACACACCCTCTTTTCCTCCTCTACAGAAGGGAGTTGGGACATGCCCTGATGCTCTTTTTATCAATGGCCTTTAAAGCACCTTCCTTATGTAGTTGTGGGTGGTCCATGGAGGTGACAAATGTTTTGTTGGTCATCTCCCAATGAGTCCTGCATAAGTGTCTGCAGTCCCATTTTCAATAATATATGTAATTTGTCATCTGTTGCACCCAGCTTTGGGCTTCAGCCAAAATTCCCAGAATCAAGACACATCCCATTTCCTATCACACACAGTTTGATTTTTTTTTAGTGTCAAATTAATTAGCCCATGATAATTTCCATGAAAATAAATGCTGGCCAATGAACCTGAAGTCTAAATAAATCTAGAACAAGTAAGAGTATACAAGTATAATTTTGCCTCTTATTTTCATATGTTTATGATATTGAATCACACATACAAATAAGACATAAACATACATTTTAAGAAGTTTGTTCCATGGGGGGAGGGCAAGAGAAGGGGAAGGGGGAACATCAGAGCCTATGAGACGTTGTTATAAATTAAATGCAATTTTAAAAAATGAAAAGCAAAAAAAAATTATTAAAGGCATAATTTGGGTAATGTCTGAGTTTGAGGAAAGGTGAGAATGAACTATTCCTCTTCCAAGCTCAAAACAAACTTTGAATAAGAGTCAGATGCATGAAGAGCAGCATATCAGCATTATAATTAGGAAGAGTAGGTGGAGAACATAGCACAGCCCATAAAAATGAAAGTCTCCCACTACTTCCCTCCATGACCAAGTCAGACAGGCAGGTGCCATATTCAGGAAGATTAACACCTGCCCTTGTACTTCTCCATCAGGCAGGTAGAAGTCATGCTTGCACGCACTGTTCACAGGCAGAACTACACAAGCTCCTTGAAGAGAGGGACAAAACTCAAAGTTGGAGCTTTCTTTCCTTCTGAACCAGCAGAGTAAAAGCAGGTATTGATGCCAGAATGTCACTTCCATCTTTTCCTTCTAAGTGAAGGAAGAGGTGGGAACGGGGAGTAGAGAATAAAAGTATCACCTTGGTGGGCAGCATGAAGGGCCTACAAACAGAGAGGACAGAAAGATCACCTACAAGTGGAAAAACCCAGCAAAGCAGCACCTGCAGATGCTCATCTGCTCTGAGTCTCCAAGGTGTGATTGCTTTAAGGAGAAGGTGTGCAGGAAGCATTCCATTCACAAGGAACGTGTGAGCAAAATGCAGAATGGGGGAGACAAATGTGCCCAGGAATGGTAAGGTGGCCACATTGACTTTAAAAAAAAGGGGGAGAGGGTTAATGGAAGAACAGTGGGATACAGTGAATATGCCATCTAGAGCCAGGTTGGGGAGGGTCTTGGTTCTAAGCCAAGGAGTTTGTGTATTATTTGGTCAGGACTTGGAAGGCAGTCAAAGTTTTTGAGTAGGGAAGGAACATAATTATGGCAGTGCTTTAAGAAGATTAAGTGGGCAGCAGGGTGCAGAACATATTATCTGGGGAGAGTTTGGAAGCAGGAAGATTAGTTAGCGGCTGCTTCACGAGTTGGTAGTGGAAGGTACATTAATTAGTATTATCACAGTGGGACTGGAAGGCAAATGACATTTGGGTAGTGCTTTAGAGTTTACAAAGTTTGTGACATATTAATTACCTCATTTGGTACAGTGCTTGTGGGAAGTAGGTGGCTCAGTGATAAACACACTGGAGACAGTTTGCACTGAATAAACATTAATTGAATAAACACAAGGAATACTGTAAGGACTTGGGAGCGATACACAAGAAGGAGCACAAGTGGGAAGTCAGAGGTGATTCAGAGCCTTCAGGAGCCAGAATCTTTCCTTCCTGCAGCAAATGATATACTTGTATTTCAAAACATTTTACACAAAAAAATTAGCTTTGTTTCCACTTTCCACAATCTTTTGGAAATATCCTTGTATTTTTTGAGTTCTTGTTATGCACTGGGAACTGTCCCAGAAAATGAGATCACAGCAAAGGACATAATAAATCTCACCCTTAAGGAACTTGTACATTAATAAGAGTTCCACACATCTCTAAAAATATAAAGTATTAGAGGGTGAGGGAGAAAAGTCCCCATAGGAGGTTAGAGGAACTGAAAGAGCCATTTCAAACATGTGGTCAGAAGGGCCCTCTTTGTGGAAGTAACTGCTGAGCAAAGATCAGAGGAAGCGAGGTAGTGAATCATAGAAAATTAGGGAAGAGAAGAACAGGAGAGAAGTTGTGAAGTGGTTGTCGAGGTGGTGTCGAGCAATCAGCAAGGGGGCCTGCATCAGCAGCCAATGCGGAGGTGGTAGAACATGAGTCCAGAAAGACAGCCCAAGGCTATATCCTGAAGGGTCCCAGATGTCAGGCTCAGACCCCTGGGCATGTATGTAATAAGAATCATCTGTAAACAGAGGGCATTGTAGGATTCCAGGCAAGGGCCAATGGTGCTTGGACTATTGCGGAATTATTAGAAAAGGTAAAACTGGCTGGATTCAGATTTGTGGGAAAGTATACATTATACGATTTTGTTTATTGGATTTTAAGAAGAATAGAAGAAAGGGGGGAATTAAAACTGCTTCTGTCAGCCATTAGGTGAATGGTGGTTCCTTTGCCAAGGTGTATCAGAGTAGGCAAAGGAATAAAGATTTTTCCTTAAAACCTATTATACTTGATCATGCTGAACATTAAGTAGAAGTGCTGCACAGAGGCCACGACTCTGAAGTTAGCGGAAGAAGTCAGGGTTGGAGGTGTACATTGAGACACTTGAGATGGCCTGACCATCATTGGAATATACAAGCCAAGGAGAGAAGTGGTGCACACACTTATTCAGGTTCATTAAGTTTTCTGCTGAGCCTTTTTCTAGGCTCTGATGGTGAAGAGATCAAAGCCATTGTTTTTCCCTCCAAAGGGAATCCCAGTTGAGCCAATCCCAGCTCAGATTGGAATGCCATCACACAGACAGCCACCTAACCCACTGTGTGATGAACTCCATGACAGAAGCTTCCAATGGGCTGAGAGCTCTGAAAGTCAACAAAGAAACGTTGAGGCCAAGGGTTCAAGAAAGCCATCCTAAAGAAGGTGATAATCAAGGCAAATGTTGAAGGTGGATGAGGGGTGTTTGAGAAATAAAATTCAGATCTAAGGAGAAGGGTATTCAGGTGGAGAAAACATACTTTGCAGCAAGATAAAAGCATACAACATCATGGCATGATCATGCAACTACAGTTATCCAGCTACAACTCAAAAGACATCTTTTTGTGATAGTAGCACAAGACGACACTAGAATCAAGAGGATCTCTTTAACTGCTATGAAATAATTTGTTAAGAAAAAAAACAAATTTAGTTTTAGAAATGCTAAATTTCAAATACAAATGAGACATATCTAGGAGGTAAACAGAAATGAAAATCAGAATTCCAGAGACACTTGGGAATAGAATTATGTTTTTTCTTTGACAGTAAGTTTATTCTTTATTAAGACTTATTTTCCTGCACTGAATATTCCCTGAACAAACAGTGGTGTATTTGAAAGCTCATGCGTTTCAAAGTAATATAGAGCAAAGTGTTTACATCAACCAGAGGATAAAATGTTAGACAATGTAATTAATGTGGAAATTAAAGTGAAAGTTCTGACTAGGTTTTAGATACATCAGAAAAACAGTACTCAACTACTGTGAGCACGACTGGACATGGCACAAGAAAAGTGATAATCACTGGTGCAAAGCATTCCAGGCTTTTAAGAGCATTGACGTTTAGACTATATGATGGGTACTAACAAGGCATGACTGTGTGGATACACACAGAGTATCCACATCACTTGTAATGTGTTGTCTCTTACCATGGTAACATAAATAATCTAATAACACTATCAACTTTTGGTCCTAAATCTCTTCAGTGGGTCTCTATCATCACATATGCTTCCTAAAATTCACCTAAACTGGGCCCGTCGCAGGAGACCAGTCACCAAAGTCCTCACCCTGCATCCATCGACATCCCTTACAAGCAACGTTTCTCATCCAGCTCCCTGCCCATGGCCAGGGAAAGCAATCAATGATGGCCCAAAGCCCTTGGACCCTGCATCCACATGGGAGACCCGAGGAGGCCCCTGGCTCTGGCCATTGGGACCACTTGGGGAATGGAAGATCTTCCTCTCTGTCTGCCCCCATCCACATCTTACTTTCCAATAAAAATAAAATATTCAAAAAGAAAATTCACCTAAGTTTCTTTCCATGGTTATTCTCTCCTTTCATCAGACTTCATGAATGAAATTACTTAAATGTATAATAAAGAATTAACATACAAATTTTGAAAAAATATTGATAATGAATATTTATGTACCTTCAGTTCTTTAAAAATAATCATAGTGTATGAAAAAATTATGCTTTTCCTGATATCTATATCCACATTATTCCATTATTTCACTGAAGCCCTTCCAAATGAGTTAAAAAGCCAAGAAATCTACAATGGCAAAGAAGAGGCATGAGACACAAAAGTTGGAGGCAACAGAAGACTGGAAGAGGATGAAGAGTTAGGATGAAAGCCAAGAAAAGAAAGTCAGAGACATTTGAGAGTAGAACAGCATGTTGTCATGTTGGCAATGTAAATCCTCAGGAGAGGCAAAGGAAAGTTAAGTCGAGAGAAAGTCAACAAATGTCATGACAACATAGTCCTTAGTGTTCTTTAGGAAATTTAGTTAGGAGAAGGCAGAGATAAAAATCAGCAGCAAGGGGTTAGAGAGACCATAGTTGGCCTGAGAAAGCAGGAAAGTAGAGTGATGTACTTCCACACCTTCATTCTCAAATTGTCACATTTTCCTGCCTAACATCTATGTTTTTATACTCCAACTTGATCTGGACTATCCCTATTTGCCATCATATCTTTCTTTCCCTCTCTCTGTTATCCCAATGTAACGCATTTCTCACCAGCAACCATTCTAGCACTTAGTCAAATAGTAAGCTACAAACTAAATCATCAAGTAGATGTTATCGGATGAAGAACTCTGGGAAGGGTCTCCTCGATAAGTATGTGCTGTTACAGATTCTGTACAATGAATAGAATCTCTTCAAGGATTCCTTCCACTGGAAGAAGCTAGTCTCCTCCTCCCCCAGCCCTGTCAGTCTTCAGCAGTGGTTATCCTGCAGAGTCCTGGACAGCAGGAGGTTACAGAGAAAGATGTTGTCATCTTTACATTCTACACCATTTCACTCTTCTAAGTGATTGTTGTTTTATAGCACATCAAGTGTTGATTTCCTGATCCTAAATAATTTGGTTTAAAAAACAAAAGACCTGACTCTGTTCCTTTGACCTTTAGAGGTGCCATTTGGCTCAGATCACATATATTTCTTCTTCTTCCTTATGTCATCCTCACATAATCCTTTGCCAAAATTAACTCAATGGAAAGGTTGGCAAACTCTTGCATCAGATGCTTGTTCTCTGGAGAGCCATACCATAGCCAGATGACTGTTCTCCTGTATCAACTGATATCTAGCTTTTAATGAAATTGGATCTTAATATATCCAAAAGCCACTTATGCAAATTAAAACATGATTTTACTCAATAAACTGGGAATGATGGCCATGGTCATTATGAAAGTAAGTGAAGCTAATCAAAGCCCCATCTTCATAATTTTTTTTCTAGATACCAGCAGCTGAAACATGCGAAATCAAGAAGACAACAATTGGCCATTTAGTCTCGTCTCTGCTATTTGTAATAGTAATAAACAGCACAACAGAAAACTAATTAATCACCACTCTCCTCAAGCCAATTGTCAAGTTATAACAACTTTACCTTCCACTCTTGAGCCTTTTCGTTCATCGCTGACTCATTCAGGGCCTCCTCTCCCCTCCTGTGGACCACGTAACAGCATCCAGCTTATATTCTACTTCCTCTTACATATATCCACTCTATTGGCCTCTAGAATGTGTTCTCTAATACAAAGACCAAGCAACGGCCTCACATAAACTCCTCCAGCGGCCTTTAAAACATCAGGAGATAGCCCCAGCCTTTCTTTGCTGTCTGCAAGATCATTGGCATCCTGGCTTCAATCTGAGCATGTTCCTAATTCAGATCCATACTATCTGAGGGCTGCTGTAGGAAGTTCAGGTCACTGCCAGACACTCCTTCCCTTGTACAAGTAAGTACTCCTTTGAGTCCTTGGTTCTCCCTTCTTCTTGGGCAGGACCACCTGTCCACTGTGGCAGGCTTTCCTTTCCAAAGGCTCTTAGGATCCTTATGCAAACACACCTACTCCCTTCCCAGACCTTGGGAGATTTTGCTAAACCACAGGATTTGAAAATGTTAGTTATACACCATCTTCCAAACTCCAGACATGCTTCAACTATCCTCTAATAAAGGATTCTGCTCAAATACGATATGATTTTCATATGATCACCTCTAAATAAAATCTCACATTAGCAATCACACTCTACATATTGAATTTATATAAAATTCAACTCATTATAAACACCCACATGCATCTTAAAGTTTTATATCTCTGCTTGGAAAATTACTTTCTTTTAATAGTATTAATATTGTTTTATAGATGACCTAACATATAACCCTCCGAGATCAAGAACACTGAGATCAGAACTTGCCCTGACTTTAACCAGAGACCAAATCAATGAACTTCCTCAATTAACAGATTATTATTTTCCCCTGCATTAATCTTGCACAAAAAAGAAGTTAATGGTTACAGATTTGTCAGAGTCCATTTCAGAAGTGTAGAACAGGCATCTGCATCTACAGACACACCAGGGTGCATGCACGCACACACACACACACACACACACACACACACACACACACATCTATAGACATTTTTTTACATTTTATTATTATTATTATTATCATTTTATGATACAGTTCCATAGGCTCCTGGCATTTCTCTTATCCCCTCCCCAATTCCTTCCGCCCCCCCCGCCCACCTAGTTCCTCTGTATCATTACTAACATATAGTTCTTCATACTCAGTCATATGTCCATCATTGCAGGCATGGACAATGGCAGAGAGTCCAGCATCCTATTGTCAAGATATAGTGAACAGTTTCATTGTAAGTCCATCTTTGTCTGGAAGCAGAAATGCATACTACACTGCATCCTCACATCTGGATGTTAGTCTTCACAGCTACTGTACATCTCCTCAAAGGAAAAGTAATTATACAAATCAACAATAGAAAGAAAAATAGAAATCTACAATGCCATGAAGTTAAATTACATGTTCCTAGATATGACAGTCTCCATTACACAGCTACTATACCTTCCCTTAAATGAAGAGCCACAAAACAAAATCAATATCTGAGAGAAAAAAGAAATTAACAACACCATTAAGTAACATGCTACTAAATGACTAATGTGTAGCTGAAGAAATGAAAATCAAGAACCTTCTTGAAGAAAATGATGCTACTGTATGATCTACAAGTCATTGAATGATTTAATCAGAAGAAAGTGTTTTGAAGAGATGAAACTAACAGAAAACAACAAAACCCATGCGATATAGTTTCCACTGATTTTTGTTGGTGAAGTGTGTCTCTTCTAGACAATAAATAGATGGGTTTTGTTTTTTAATCCAGTCTACTAATCTATGACATTTGATTGAGCTTAAGCCATTTACATTCAGGGTTTAATATGTATGGGTGGTACTTTGGTCCTGTCATTTTAGGAATGGGTTGTTCATTGGTTTAGTCTTCTGTTGTCATTTTACTGGGATGTTCTTCCCGTTTGCCTTTGAGGGTTTTTTGGTGCTATTCCTCTTCTCTGTCAAGAGAACATCTTGAAGTATCATTTGTAGGGCAGGTTTGGAAGAGGCAAATTCTTTTAGCTTTTCTTTACTGTGGAAGAATTTTATTTCATTTTTAAAGACAAAAGAAAGCTTTGCTGGATATGTTATTCTAGGCAGACAATTTTTTTCTTTTAGAATCTAGAATATGTCACTCCATTCTCTTCTTGCCTGTAGAGTTTCCTGTGAGAGATCTCCTGTGAGTTTAATTGGCATTCCTTTATATGTCAACTGATTTTTTTCATGTGCACATTTAAGGATCTTTTCCTTATGTTCAATTGAAGAGAGCTTGATGATCATGTGTCTTGGTGAAGATCGCTTTTGATCAAGCCTGTTGGGAGTTCTGTGTCCCTCCTGGATCTTGTTTCCCAATTCTTTCTCCAGATTAGGGAAATTTTCCTTGATTCTTTCATTAAATACGTTTGCAAACTCAGCTTCTCTTTCTGCATCTTCTGGGACTCCCATAACTCATATTTGGCCTCTTAATAGTGTCTTTCAATTCTTGAATACTTTTTTTGGCCTGATCCAGCTCTGCTTCCAGCTTTTTGTTTGCTTCCCCCTGATGACAGGAAATATCTTCCAATTCTGAGATTCTTTGTTCTGCTTGCTTCATTCTATTTTGGAGACTCTCCACTGTACTTTTAATTTGCTCTACTGTGTTCTTAATTTCTGATATATCAGCCTTGATTTGCTTTATTGCTTCCTTAAATTCTTTGAACTCTTGTATGTGCTTCTCATTTTTTATCAGAATCTTTAAAATGAGTTTTATGAATTCTGTGTCCCCCATTTTCTCGATGTCTTCCTCAGTTAACTCTGAGGTTGGCATAGGGTTTTGTTCCTTTGCAGGGGAGTCTTCAGTAATATTCATTGTGCCACTGTCTCTTCTTTTGCTCTTGGTCATTATGCTTCTCTTTAGTAGAATCTTCTCCTTGGGGCAGGTTTCCAAGCTGTGTCACCCACCGGTCTACAATGCGATTTTACTTATTTCAGTTGGTACTTTTTGCTTGCAGCCACTTGTGCCACAACCTCCAGTGAGTTCCAGGTCTGGGTTCTTATGTTAGATTTCCACCGTGGTCTCTGTAGCCCCAGCTCCTGGCTCACCACTCTCCACCTCCTGTGATACCATGCTGAGGCTGCACCGTTGTCTCTGCAACCTTTCTCCCACTTCCGGTTGGAGCAGGTCCCAGGATTAGAGAGACACCAGGTATCCTATATAACTAGTTTGTTGGTGGCGCTGATCTTGCTGGAACCTGTTGCCACATGGACCTATTTTGACCCATACAATGCCACAATTGGTATTATTTTCCTGTGGGACCAGTGCAATCCACAGAACTCAGTGAGTTCTTGTGAGCTCAGCACATGCGCAGTTCACTGTTGTCCCCTGCAGTCCTAAAGCTATTGCCACAGTGTACAAAATGGCGCCTGATATGCCACTACTAGAGTTCTTGATCTGCTGGCCGTCAGATCCCAGGTTACCCAAACCTATCTTGGGTGGAACCTGTAGAATGCCACGTTGCTGCAGTTCACTGAGTCAGAAGTGAGTTTACTCTGAGCTCAGCGTATGCTCAGTCCTTTCCCTTGCCTTTCCCTCCTTACAAAAAAATGGCGTCCAATTCGGCTCTAGGGGGCTGACTGGGCTGTGAAATCCACCCTGTTCTTGTACTGTTCATCTGGGATCTGCTGCTCTGTCTCTCCTCCTGGCCAAATCAAACGAACCAGCAGGACAGACAGTTCTTTGTCTAGGTTCACCTCCCAAGTTCCCACTAAAAGCCCCTTCCCACCTGGTTGCTGGTGGAGTTCCGGTTGCTGGTGGAGTTCAGATCGCCATTAGCTGAATGCTGCTGGAATATCAGTCACTGCAACACCACACTGCTGTGCCCGCTGCTTTCCTGTGTTTGTCAGTCTCCAGGTACCCCTCTGCTGTTGTTCTGTCCTTTCTTATTTCCTGGAATGTGTCCTCTCTGCTTCATCCTGATTAAATGTTTTTCCGTCTGTTTAAACGTGTCCTTACCCTATTCTGCCATCTTGATTCTCCCTATAGACATTTTAAAGGGCAAGGTATTAAATGTGCTCTATTCAAGTCCTTTTACCGCTTCTGTATTCTAGAAAATTCTGACTTCTCATTGATGCACAAGTGGGAGAAAACTTAAGTATAATCCTGGACCCAACAACAATAGTAAAAATACCTGCAGGTTCAGTAGACAGACAGCTAACAAGCCACTGAATGTTTTAAATATCCCTAAGCATGTGAACATACAAGAGGCAGCCACATGTATGTCTTCAAGTCCCCCAACTTTCTGAGGTCATCTGTTCTTAAAAGTTCAAGTTAAAGCATAAAAGTTATAGGGACAATTAGCAACTCTAGAACCTATGGAAAGGCATTGGAGTCATTCTGGGAAGCCCCGCCCAGCCATAAGGAAGATCAGGTTATGTGGAGAATACTGCCCAATTAGTGTAAGATTATTGAGTAAATTGTAAAAGCGCTAGGCTCTTCTTCACATAATATTTGTGTTTTTTTTCCCAAGCACTGAAAACCTTATTGCACACATCTTAGTCCCATTTTGCCTTAGTTCTCAGAGAATCAGACTTCTCCAACCAAAGGACTTGACAGGATCTGCTCCCCTTTTTGATTCACCTTGCTTATATAGGAGTTGGTTTTACAAAACCAGGGCAGAAATTTTGAATAAATAGATTAAATAGAAAACATATCACAATAATTAATTGGTGCTAGACTGAGATATAAATAAAGTCTGGCCATGGCCTGTTGCATATACTCAATTCTCAAAAACCCAATACCTACTGTTTGACTTTTATAAAGTACATCTTCTGTAGTCACCATCCTTTAATGATCCTAATGAGATTACCTAACCCTCACATTATATTCATTGAGAAACAGTGAGTTCCTATTCCCAACAGGAAGTCACACATGCAAACATCACATGACACACTTCTTCAATCCTCACGTTAACATCTCCAGAATATCCCAGAGATACTATTTCCCATAGTTAGCCCATTCACTGAGCTGCCCTCGTTCCCTGCTTGCTTGGTCCAGGGTTATTGATGTGGTGAATGCTTGTGGTCAGCAACTTTTGTTCTGAACTCCCTCATCTACCTTCCAAGGAGGGAAGCAGTACAAAAGGGGACAACAATCTCTTGGTGCAGGAGCTTCTCAGAGTTTTGACACCTGTGTTTCTGAAAGTTATTGAAAAACACAAGGGACTATCACATTGGCTCAGCTAACTGATTCTCCACCTTCAAGCACTGGAATCCCATGTGGGCACTGGTTCATGCCCAGGTTGATCCATTTCTGATATGGCTGCCTGCTTGTGGCCTTGGACAACAACAGAAGATGATCCAAAGTGTTGGGATTCTGCACCGGTGTGGGGGACCCTGAAGAAGCTCCTGGCTCCTCACTTTGAATCAGCTCAGCTCTGACCATTGCAGCCATTTGGAGTGTGGACTAGAAAATGGAGGATCTTTCCCTCTGTCTCTCCTTCTCTATCTAGATCTGCCTATCCTATAAGGAAAAATGCATCTTTAAAAAAAAAAAAAAAGAGGAACTCACAACATAAAGACCAGATCATTCAACTCATATATTCAATGATCCCCAAACTTACTTCCTTCACTTTGTTTCTCAAACATCCTTATCCATAAATGAAAGAACATTCGTTTCCTTTAGGTGTTCCTCATTTATTAGGAACAAATGACTCAGACTACACACCCATAAAGGCTGCACCATGGCAAGTGCACTGAACTTGAGGGTGCACGAACTGTCATGGGGTTGCAGGAGAGGGAACAACCAGAATTACCTGGTGATGAGGAAGGAGAGTCAGCAAAGTTTTTCTGGAGCATAGGACAATCTAAGTGTCCCTGAAGGAATAAACAGGTTGCCAAGCAAAAAAGGAAAAGCAGGGATGTTAGGGGAGGAATCTCAGGCACAGAGGCCCCCAAATCACAGAACAATGGATGCAAAGGATCAGATGGCCACAAATACCTACAGAGCTGGGGCAGCAATGAAGCTGGAAGAGGAGTTGGGAACCTCCCTGGAAGGGTGCAGAGGGCCATGGAAGGTGTTCCAGCAGGAAGCACCTTGTTTGTGTGGGTTATGAAGGCTAATTGGCCCAGCTGCATGGGAGGGACAGGTTGGACAAATGAGAAGGTAGGCAAACCAGTCAGGAGGCTTTCAAAAGGCACCAAGTGCTCACTAGGCACCATTCCCAGCACTTTATAAATGTCACTTCACTTAATCCTCACTCTGAAAGTGACAACTGGTCCCAGACACCTCAAATGGCAGGAGGAAACAGAGGCCCAGGAGGCTAAATGAGATGTCCAGGTGTCAAAGCTGGAAGCCATAGAGCTGTGCATCAGAGCAGGAAACTGGACTGCTGAGCTGGCTGGCATTCCTGGTACATCTGTTCCAAAACCCCCCAGAGGAAATGGTGAGCATGAGCTGAGAGCAGTAACAGCTACACTAAAGAACAAGGGACCAAACCCAAGGCACCTTTGGAACCACCTAAGGTTTCCAGTTTCACTAAGCCAGAAGGAAGAGGTTTGGATTGGCGAGAGCTAGAGTAGCAATCGGGGGTGAAAATAACACCTTTAACTTGGGACATGCCAAACTGGCAGAGATCAGGAGAGCTTCCTGGTGAATTGTGCAGCAGTGTTCACATTTTTTCCATCCTGATCTTTCTCCCTTAACCCCTCCCTCCACAGCTCGGGATCTTGTATTTGTCCTATGCTCCCTTGATGTCTGCTCTCAAGCAATACCAGGCTGTATTGTTGGCTGGAAAAAAACTGTGAAAATGTATCAGATTCCTCATCCATGTGGGCAGGAAGCCATCACTCCACCTACTAGTTCTAGAAACAGTTTTTCAAATAGTATCCCTAACGGTGTTTGCAACCAACATTTATAAAGCCTAATACAGCTATTGAGAGGATCAGCATCCTAATGCAAAAATCTGAAACTCAAAATCTTCAAGATCCAAAACATTCTAAGCACCAACATGATGCCTACAGTCAAAAATTCCATGGCCAACTTCATGCAATGGGCCCCCATCAACACTCAAACCTACTAAAGATACTGTATAATCTTATCTTCACACTGTTGTGCAAAGCAGACATGAAACAAATGAATTTCATGCTTAGACATGGGTCCCTTCCCAATAAACCTCATTATATAAATGCAAGTATTCCAAAATCCAAAATGTATCTGAAATCTGAAACACTTTTCATGCCAAACATTTTGGGTAAGCAATGCTTATCTTGTAATAACAAAAATAGTTTCCTCAAAGTGCTGGTGGTTTTATATCATTGACAAATGTGAAAGAGCATTTCTGTGACTTTATGTACAGCAGCAGATCCAAATGCTTACTGAGAGGGGAATCATAAACTATGACAGATCCACATGGTCCTATCAACTCAGCATTGAGGAAGCACAAGGAACTGTCTAAACATCAAAAAAGAGTGCCCTCTGCAATAAAATGTCAGCCATGAAAGTAAGAGACAAATGAAGGGCATCACTGGGCAACCTTTGTAGGTGCATATTTGCAAGAATAAATACTGAAGGAATACATCCATGCACACACACATGCATATAGTACACATAACGATATGCTGACACATGTCTTTGCTTTTCTAAAAGAATATTGGAAGAATAAAGCAGACTCAAAATGAGTTACCTACAGGCAGCTTGAGGCAAAGGCTCTGAAAGGCGGAAGAGGGATGTGTGTGTGTGTGTTGGGGATGCAGGGGTCCTGGTCTCTTGTCGCTCCCTGCAAGCCACACTTTTTGAATCACATTGGACCGGGAGCTGAGTACAGAGCATCAAACTGAGAGCAAGAGTGTCTTAGGCATAATTGCATAGTTTTGACTTTTGAATAAAATAAATATTATTATATTCAAAAGTAAAATCAATTTTTTGTAAAGATACTTATTTATTTGTTTGAAAGCATGACAGAGATAGAAGGAGAGGCAGAAAAGAGAAAAACAAATTCCACCTGCTGATTCACTCCACACCTGACAGCAGTCCAAGTCAGCAGCCAGGAATTCCATCCATGTCTCCTATATGGGTGGCAGGAGCCCAAGGATTTGGGCCATCATCCAGTGCTTTCCCAGGTGTATTATCAGGGAACCAGATGGGAAATGGAATAGGCAGGCTTTGAATTTGTGTTCTCATGAGATGTCAGCATTGCAAGCATAGGCTTGAACAGCTGCACAACCATGCTAGCCCCATAAATTAAATTTTAAAAAGCAATAGAATCATCTCATGCAGCAACTTAAAGGTAGTATCTTATATCAGCAAATTTACTGGAAGAAATTGAACCCAGGCATGTGGGCCTCTGACCATGCTCTGACAGTAGAGTAGCCAGCCTGCTGCACCATCAGCTTTCCAAGGATGGGGGAAGGGCAAGAGTGAAGGTCAATGGCAGGGGTAAAAAAGAACGAATAAAAAAGGAAGGCAATGTGGTCCAAGAAGAGTGGCTTGCAGGGAGTGACAAGAGACCAGACATGAGAAGCTGCGCAGAGGATCCCTCTGTCCCCAACTCACATACACCCCTCACCCTTCAGAGCCTCTGCCTCAAGTTTGCCAGAAATCTTTACAACTTGGAAATGTTTACATATATACACCCACAGATGTATATTACATATTTTGGAAATATTTGTTCTGGCAGTTCTAGTTGTTTGGGGGCGTTTCTCTTCTTTACTCTCTCTTGCCTGTGTAACAAGAGTCCACTGTGAGGCACTGACCAGAGTCCCTCCTTGCCCTGCTCCCTATTTGAGCATGCAGTCACCTCGGGAGATAATGCCGGAAGTAGAGCATAAAAGCCTTTCTGCCTAACAGTCCCTGCTTCCCCCAAGTCCTGCCCTTGGGAAGGGACGGGCGGAGGAGACAGACCACTTGGGGTATCTACACTTTCTCACATCTTCCGCACAGAGGGCCCAGGAGGCAGCCTTGCACCAGCTTGTGCTCCAAAGAGCTTGCAGAGAAACAGAGAAGAAAAATGGGGTATATGCAGAGGCTGTGAAGACAAGAACCTGCGGGGTTGGGGGACACCGGATGTGAACCTCCACGAGACAGACCCTGCCCATTCTTTGATAGAGCACAAGATTGCAGAACTACAGGGCACAATGGGGAGACAGAGAGCACTGGGCAGGAGTGCAAGCTTGTTGCCCTATCTCCCAGGAGCCCACCCTAGTGGACACCCAAATCCACACTAGGTTGGTGCTTGTGGATCAGTTTCATGTAGTATATTTCACAAGTCAGTCTGCAGGGTGATTCATGCCCAGTATTTGTGTTTCTTTCACAATCTAGGCAAACACTCTCTGGCTCAAAGGACAACAGAGGCTCAACAGGGAAACAAGCATAGGAGTCTCTGACTTTCCCTCTGGCTCTCCATGCGCCCTCTCTCTGTAGGGTGCCTACCCCCATGGGACACCAGTGTGAAAGTTACAGACAACAAACATCAGGGGAACCAGGAGCCAGCCGGGTGAGAAAACCACAGAGACTCAGAGTGTGTCGGAGGGAAGGATGCCGAACTGTGATCACTCAGCCCATTTTCATTTTAATCACGTGCCCAGAACCCAGTCCCCTAGAGGTCAAGCAAACACACCAGACTCCAGAGCAGCCGACTCAACTGTCCTGCACTTTGTCCTGAAGACAGAAATACAAAGCAAAACCAAAAAATGTTCAGGGCAGAACAGGGCAGAAGGGATATCTGCTAAAAATATAAAGGAATTGAGACAGAACGTCCTTTCTTCCATGTCCTAGAGATCTGGTGGCTGAGGTTGGCTATGACATAAGCAGACAAGTTTTCTTTAAGGTAAGGTAAATTGCAGGCCTGGAATTTGTCCAGCACCATAAAACAAAGTTAACCTTTGGAGCTGTGTGAACTGGCAAATGAAGCAATGACATGAGACAAAGGAGAGGGCGCTTCAGAGGTTCACCTAACCTAACAAGATTGCTAATGATTCTATGGGGGGCGGATCAGGAGCAGTCTTCCTGCCTCTGCTTACCTGGATTAGTTGGCTCCTCACTGTGCCCACCTTGCACATAGTGTTGCAACAATAATTCACTCACCTGCTGTGCCAGGAGCTCCCTGATGACTGGAGCCATGTCTCTTCATGTTTTAGTCCCCCTTGTCTCCAAGAGCACCTGGTTCTGAGATGAGCTCAAAGATACGGTGATGTCAGGTGAGCTCTCCGGAGCCCCCCGCAGTCTGTCTGTGTCAGTGACTGCTCCCATCTTGCGGAGCATCCCAGCTTTGTTGCAGCTTGGTGGAGGTCTCAGAGCAGACGGAAAGTGCAGGGTCATAGGAGAGGGTTTGATCTGGTTTGGTGGGACCTGTGGGTGTTGGTTCTCAGCAGAGGGAGTAAGCCCTACCTCACAGCTGGCAAACCGTGGTATCAAAACAGGACTTTATCCAAGTAGTAGCATCCAAGAGATTAAGAGCAAAGATAAGATCCCCTTGCCAGACGACTGTGTTGAGTGATAAACAAGCCATGAGGGCAGTTCAGAAGAAAACTCTAGGGCATGGGTGAGGAATCAGAAATCTCTGGGAAATCACAGCAGAGACAGACGTAGAATGGTGACATTCTGCTGGACACGTGCTTGCTGAGGAACTGCGGGATATGGAGGTTCAGGACACAAAATGTCTGCCAGATCTGACATGCTGGAAAGGACTAGGGTCTTAACGTGTGCCTCAGCAATCCCATTCCAGCCACACCATCTGTTCACGCTCACCCCTGCAACCAACCAGCATCTGCCCATGCTGGAGTCTCTGCTCTATTAAAAGAAAACAAATGGCACCAATGTTGTGGGCTCCAGTAAGTTAAACCGTCACTTGCAATGCCAGCAGAAGCCCCAGTTCAAGTCCCACCTGCTCTTCCTCCCATCCGGCTGCTTGCTAATAACACCTGGGAAAGCAGCAAAAATAACGCAAGTGCTTGGGGAAATGTCATCTGTGGGCAAGACTAGGGTGGTGATCCTTACCCCTTGGAATTCAAGCAAGACACCCCATGTGGCTTAAACCACTGGAGCTACCACCTGCTGCCTCCCAGGGTGCATACTGCACGTTGGAATTGGGCTTAAACCCAGGCTCTCTGATAGGACAGTGGACATCCCAAACAGATAACTTTAGCTGCAGGCCAAACACTTTCCCCAACATGGTAAACTTGACATGATAAATACAGAAGAGCTAAAAAGAAACTCACTATGGAAAAGCTGTCATCCATAAAACTTTGGCAAAGACAAGTTGATTAATCAAGTCTTCATTTTAAAATGTACACAAGAAAGATGTTATCCTGATAGAAATAATGTTAGCAACATACAAATGCAAGTGGAAGCAATTGGGAGAAAATTTAAATATGCCATAAAGAAAATGAAATGAGAAATTAAATTGCCTTAATGCAGTTTAATCTTTGCCACAAAATTCATCATTGTTGATATCACCCTGACAGAAATGTTCATATTCAGGAAAAAAAAAAAAGACTCAGGAGGGACAAAACATACATGAACTCAACACAATGAAGTCAAATTTTCCTATGTTGCCACAGAACGGGCTCTGCCTCTTTTCTGCTACTTAATGGAAAGCCACAAGTTCAAGTTGGGGGCCGTCACAGTGGTGGAAGACATCACACACATGCACAAAGAGGGAAAGAAGAAGAGGAGGTGCCACACTCTCTCAATAACCCACCCACCCAATTCCCATGGTAAGAGCAACAATGCACTCTGAGGGCAGGACCCTCATTTCCCTTCTCATCTGTAGCCTTATCTCAGACAAGAACACCATTATTCCCAAGTTAAAATTCTGTGCATTTCCCCTTGAAATTTCTGCTTCCTCCCTTCCAACCTGTTTGTTCCCTTCACATGCCCGCCTTTTTTGACTCCTCAGTCTCGCTCAGTGGTTTTCTCTGTCCTGTTCCCACTTCAGTTCCTATTGCTTGGGCCATGGTCACTCTGGGCTACAGCCTCTTCACTGGTCTGATTTCTTGGACTCACAAACCACTCCACCCATGTCCGGGGAAGAGACGGGGTCCACAGCACACGTCTGAGCCTACATTCCTCGAGATCCTGACATCTCCAGCAGAGCCCTGCAGTTGAGCTCGTGCCTGTTTCTCTCTGTGACAGGGACTTGCCGCCTACTCTGGCTCCAAGGCACTGCACACACCTCTTCTACCTCAAATCCCACCGCCTCCACCCCAACCCTTAGAACCCCTGTGCTAATGACTCCCTACTCACCCTTCGAGAATGACACTGCAGTTGTTTCTTTCCTAGTCTATGTCTTCCACCAAATTATAAAATTTTTAGAGCAAAGTCATGCCTTTTTCACCTTTATTTTGTTAGTAGCAAATACAGTAATACTTGGAATTACGAATAGGTAATGAGCTCTCTTTACGTATGTGTGAGTTGGATTGAAGAAGGAACTATTTTATTTTTTGCATCCTGGACACAGGTATTATTATCCTCATTTTTAAAAATTCAAGGAACTTAAATACCTCGCCCCAATTTCCAGAGAAAGAAAGTAGCAGTTGGGATTTCACTTGCATCATTTTAACTACAACGTTTATGTTGTGTCTTTCAATTGGAGAGAAACCCAAAGGCAGACATTGGAACACAGTTCCTACAAATGTGGCATTGATAGTCAACAGAGGAAAAGAGTAGCATAAAAAATTAGTTACAAGTCCATGTAGCTTACAATTGCAGCTGCGCCACGGTGGGTTTATTCCTTGGGAAAGCAGGAGGTTCAGGAGGACTGTGAGGGCGATATTAGTGCCAACCCAGAGCTTGGTCATGTCAGAAGAGAATCCTAGAAAAATACAGAAAATCAGTTTGGTTTTCTTATACATCAGCTGTTGCGTTAGACCAAGCTTCAGAAATTAATATTCTGAGTGTAGTATAGATGACGGGAGCTGCAAATGCCAATATTTTGACATTTTAAAACACCGAAATGATTAAATGAACAAAGGTAGCCATGCCAGCAAGGATGATTTCTCAGAAGCACTGAGCATTACACAGACAACATCTTTCTTGGATGCAGCCACAGTCATCAAGATGCCCATTAGGAACGTATTTCTTCATGTCTTGGGCCTCATCAACATATTCTGCTGCATGCCAAGTGCTAATGAAAACTGCATGCCAATTGCCAACAAAAAAAAAAAGCAGAAGTTCTTACATTAGAATAATTAATGTCTTAGCTAGATGGCTCAAAGGAGAGTTGCTGAATCCAAGTTGACGCACAGTTCTTGCCCTACTCCAAAACTGTCCAAGGAGAAAGCTGAGGCTCAGAGACAAAGTTGAATAAATTATCATTCTTTCTGATATGTGATTAGGTCTTGATTCAAAGTAATCCAGAACTTTGAAGTCACTTCTTGAGCCATCATTTCCTTAAACCCTTTCAACAGACTGAAAGAGTTGGATTTGGGAGCTTGAAATTAAATGTGCTAGTCTATATGTAAAGAAAATACTATTGTTAAAATGTATCTGTAAATTAAAAAAATGAATCAGCTCTGTGTATGATTCATCGTCTTACAGCCAAACAAAAATAATAAAAACAAAAGTTTTTTGTGCAAATGTTATGCTGAGATAACTTTTCAGAAAAAAAAAAAAGCCAAAAAGGATGTTGATAAAATCTGCTAACTATATACTGGACTAAGACATTTTATGTAACATTTAATACATAGTAAATACTCAAAAAATAGACACTAATATTCTATTTGTCTTACCCAACAATTATGAGTAGATGCGCACTCATATCTCAACATAAATTAGCTAAAAAATGCTATAAATTATTTTTCCATTTATGGAGAAGGTTGAGAAGCACAGTTGGCAACCTTTAACTCTAATTCCTCAGCCTACATCTAAGCCTTTCCCACCCATTCTTCTTTCTGGTCAATGCCCAGTCCTATGCATTATGCGATTCCTTTGATTCAGCTCTGGAAATCCACCTTGAAAAGGTACTCAACTGTTGACATTGTCGTACTTGTCATTCTGCACTCGCTGTGACTTCCATCTCTCGGAACTTCAGATGCCTTCTTCAGCCCTGTTTTCCATCTAGCAAACACATCTTTCCAGAATTAGTCAAATGCCACTCCCTTCTAATCAGGATACCTGCAAAACAGAATTAATGAACTCTCCTTAGAACTCTATAGTGTCACTTCATTCATTGCTCTGCTGTGTTACTTCCTGCTTTGTGGACAGGAAACACATCTCATTGATTTTGGATACCCTGGGACTTTGTGCAGTCCCTGATACATGAAAAATGATTTAAGAAATGTTTTCTGAAAAAGAAACACTAAATTGAAGGAAAGTAATTTAAGGTCAATATTCTGGTTTAGAACAGGGAACTGGAAGTTCATCAGAAGAAAAGTCCTATCATACCTATGACGTCAGCATGTAATGCCTGCTTAAAATAACCAAAGGCACTTAAAAGTCACTGATTCATGAGCTGAAAGAAGACTTTAAGGTCATCTGTTCTTCCATATGCTTTGTGGGTCAAGAAAGTAAAGCCCTGGATACATCCCAGGCTTCGTGGCCAGCAAGGGGTAGGCCTCCTTGCCCAAGACTCCTGACTCCAACTTCACACTCTCTTTGATTATCTTCAGCTACCCCTCTAAAGGCCCTTTCTGACCGTGGCCATCCATGGAGATAATGTTCTATTGCCTGCTCCCAGACAAGTATTTTACCCATGTTGACATAGAAGTAAAAGAACAGATTGTTTTTGAGAAACTCACTGGTTAGCTAAAAAGCAATGCTTGCATGGGTGACTCCACCTGCGTGTTTGTACTTATTTCTGTAAGATGACTTTAGCTTAATAAAAATATGTATTGCAGTCTGAAGAGAAAATCCTTGCTTGATAAGTTTTGTTTTAAGAAACACCCTTGGTAGAAAATTATTGGCATTCAAAGGCTGAAACCAATTGTAGAATCCATCTATCTTGCAGAACACAACCTGTAAGACACCAACTTAATCATATTAGTTAAGCTCTGCAAGGAATGGCACTGAAATGTGAGTGGGAACAAATGGGCAGATTTGAAGTGGACATTCAGTATCCCAGTCAATGAAATCCACTTAGCTTTGTACTTTAATTACTTAACATGAGATTAATTTGATTGGTTATCTGGAGATAAACTAGCAACTACGTAAGGGTTAGCCAAGCTTGTAAAAGTGAAATCAAATTGCAAGAAACCACCATCATTCAGAAACAATCAATTGAGTCAACTATCATTTATACCAATATTAAAAAGTGTTTGGCGGGTGTCAGCACTGTGTTGCTGCCTGGGATGTGGGTATCCCTTCTCAGAGATCCTGGTATGAGTGCCGATTACTCCATGTTTTCACTCAAGCTTCCTGATGATGCTCTTGCAAGGCAGCAGGTAATGGCACAAGCACTGGCTCACTGCCCGAACCTGTGCCAGGGAGGACCAAATGGAGCTTCCGGTGTCTGACTTCAGCCTGCTCCAGTCCCAGCTCTCTCTCTCTCCCCCTCGCTCTTTCTCTCTGCCCTGACATGCTGCCTTTCAGATGAATAAATAATTCTTAAAAACGAGTAAATGGTTTACAGCATGGGAAATGAACTTTTACTTAGATAATTGGTGTTATGACACGGTAAATATAGAGATGAAAGTCAACAGTGAAAGTTATAATAGGTAATGATCAGTGGCTGAGCTAGCCTCAGTTTTCTTTGCAATCAAATATTTATGTGTGGATTATGTATAGCAAAACTTTAATCCCAGCATGTATCTGTCATCAGTGGGCATATACTCAGAAGAACACAAACTGATGGTACAGCTAGGCAAGGTATAATTAAGGGGACAAAACTGTCCCAAGAAAATAATGCCTGTTAAAAGCCACAATAATGGTTTCTTTTTATTGATGATTAATTTGAAAATTAATCACAATACTGTTGTTCTTGAAACCATACATCTGAGTTATAGTACTTCTTAAGTATACATATGAAATACAAGCAAGTAAAAATCTGTTCATTGTTTGAACTTGATACTAAGTTGAAAAATGTTAGAAACAATGGGAACATACCTCAATATAAACACAGCACTAGAATTAAAGAGAGGAATCAAACAGATGCATATGAAAAAGCAATTTGAAAATCTAAGGTCTGCAGAGAAGGTCTACCCAAGAAGCCATTGAACTTATCTGGACAATAACATGCTGGACTCTATGCTGGGTATATGCTTGCAATGAAGGAATCTCAACTGAACTTGAACTGTGGTTACTCAACAAGGTGGAGGAATCCACCATGGGGGGAGGGTTATGGGAAGGGTGGGGGGAATCCCAGTACCTATAAAACTGTATCACATAATACAATGTTATTAACAATAAATAATAATAATAATATGAAAAAAAAGAAAATCTAAGGTCTGGAAATCATATGCATTTCTAAATCCTGGAAAGCAGAAACCAATAGTAGAGTATTGTTTGAGATTCTGAAAATGTAGGGTACATTTATAATAATTTTTAGTAATCAAGCCAAAAGTAAGGCAAATATTTGGGTTTGTATAAGACGAGATAATGGATTAATAACCTGTGTACGATCCGGAGAACACATTCACATTTCAGTATCTCAGAAACAAGGAAAAGAAAATATTAGAAGGGAAAGGCTGATTAATGGGCAAAATCAAAACTGATTACAAACTTGCAGCCACAGTCCAAAAGAACTTAAAGAACACAAAAAAGGAAAATTAAATATTTATTCCACACATGTAAAAATCTGATTATACACTATTACTTGATGAATGGTTAAAAGAAGCCATAAGTAACTCTCCACGAGGGAATAAGGAAAACAGGAACCAAACAAATAAGAAAATTCTGACAGGCAATTTCCCAAAGGGCTGGCAATTGAGCTGGGTAGTTACCAAAATCTGCTCTGGAAGCAGCCCCTGGCGGCTGGGGTCACACAGGCTTTCTGACAGCTATCAACTAAATAGATGGATGGTCTGAGTCATTCCGCAAATAGATTCTTACTCGTGGAATGGATTCAATGATTAAAACATTCCTAAACATAGCATGTCTTTTATTTTGTTCTCAAACCATGTTAAGAAATGAACAACGCTCTGAGAGAAAACCTTGTCATGGAAAGCCTGCTATGTTATCACCAAGGGCCTTTTCATCAGTATTTGGGAACTCCCCAGAAATTTAAAATCCATATAAAACATATGTATGCGAGTGATGCATGGACTTACAGATCAGTTTCATCGCATTAACAAAGCCTACTCAAAACAGAACAACTCTTAGGAAACATTTTTAAATAAGCCCTGTCCCAATGATTCCGGTCATATCGTCTCGTGCCAGAGAAATGCCTGCAGGAGTAAGACTTTGCTCAAGACTGTTAGTTAAGCTGTGACAGGTACGTTAGAACCAAGACGCATGTGATTCAATTTGTGTTACATCTTCCAGAAACAAGCTGAGATGATGTCCTTTCAAACTCCATGGACTAAAGCCCAGAGAGGATAAAATGCAAGGAGTTACCAGTCCAAAAACAACTGCCAAGGATAGAAAATAGTATTACCGAAACCCAGAGATGCGATAAACTCGTAAATGCACAGCGAAGTCTTCCTCTGAGCCCACAGTGTGTTTTGCTTCATTAGAACATCAGCTACAGTGCTGTTGAGTGTTTAAAATACTTCAACTCTTTTCTCTGAGAACAAAATGGTGAATGACTTGAATGCAGGACTAGTTTGCGAATCTGACACACAGCATTTGCAGTTCAGGAAACAGAAGTCAGAGCTGAAATACATTCTCAAAAGAAAAACAAGAGGTGATTAGAACTGCTCTTCAGTGCCTGGATCCTACTTTTCAAATGAGCTCTGTAACAGTGGTTATCTCAAACACCATTTCAGATGTGCTTAAATGTGTTCTTAGAATCACGGTCTTGGACTTTGGTGTGGATGGGAACAATATGGGAAATCTATTCACAGTGCAGCAATTCTGAGTGGGCAGCACAGCCTCAGATGGGACTTAGAGCCCTTCAGTTTTGTAAGAACCGAAGCACAGAGTGCAAAGACTGATGCACCGGGGTGAGGTACCCTGAGTTTGTAATCTCAATTCCCCACATGTTGATTTTAGATTCAATTACAAAGTGACTTTTTGATGAAAAATTTTATACTTCTCCGTCGATCTTGTCAGCCTGTGTCTATACAACTCTTTTTAAGGAGTCTTAATAATCTAAAAAGGGGTTGACATGGAGTTGGGGCCAAAATTTTGGAGCTAGCAAAGGCATCAGCTCATCCGATCCTCTCGTCAGGAAAAGGAAGCAGGGAAGCTAATCTGTGTTCTAGATCGAGACGCTCCAGTAGGAAGGAGGCTCAGAGCGAGTTGAAGCCTTTCGTGGGGGTTACTCAAGGTCTCAGACTAGCTGCCGTTTTCATCACTTAGGAAAAGTGCTGGGGACCCATTTCAAACATTTGCAGGGCAATACACTGGGAGGGCTATGAAGAGATAAACTCCTGCCTAGTTAAAAGTGTAAACACAATGAAAAGAAGCTGAACCACAGCACAGCATCCCATTCTTTGCAGAAATAATGCTTAGGATGAATTAGGGTAGCTCACCATCCAAACCTCAGGCTTACCTCACAAGTTAACTCTGTCTCTTTAATGGAGAGGATGGTTAGGTTTTTAAAAACATAATTCATCATGTTCTAGGCAGGAAGTTCTACCTATAGCTTTTTACAACTGATGTAAAGAACATTATATTTTGACTGTTTGTTTTTTAGAGACTGTTGGCTCTTCTGCACTGTGTAAATTACTCATCTTATTTTTGTGTCTTGATATTTTAAGGATTTTTTTTTGAGGGCAGAGGCCCACAGCAGCTGGACCCCAAGTGGAGCAGCTGGACTCTGCTGGTGCCTGTACAGGACGCTAATTTCACAGTGGTGGCTTAACCAGTGGTGCCAAAATGTCGACTCCCCCCAAACATATATTTGAAATAGCTCTTTTTTTCTTGATTTTTAAAAAATTAATTTGAGAAACAAAGAATACCTACCTACTGGCTTACTCCCCAAATGCTCACAATGAATGGGCAGGGTGAGGCCCAAGTCCAAGGCCAGGAACTCAATACAGCTCTTCTATGTTGTGTGTCAGAAATGCAATGACCTGAGTCATACCAACTGCCTCCCCAGGTCTGCGTTAGCAGGAAGTTGGAGACAAGAGCCAGAGCAGAAATGGAACCCAGACACTTCGATATGCATCTCGGGCAACTTAGCTGCCAAGCCAAATGCATTCCAAAGTGCAATAGGTTTGAATTAATTCAAAGGAAACAACTTTCCAGATATAATGCCATTTTATTATTTAATTACCAATACTTACACAAGAATTCTATTAAAGAAATTAATATTTGTTTTGACAATGCATCTTAGTGTACTGACTTCAACCTGAGCTTGTCTGAGGCCAGGCAGTTTCCAAACATGTCAGAGAAAACAACACAGCCCAAGCGAAAAGAACTGTCAAGTTACAGTCCCCCCAGGCTGACTGCGTTTCTCATCTGCCCCTGTTGTCATTACACCTCAGTGCCCAGCCTTGACGTGGCTGCTCCTTCCTCTCTTGAAAAAGCTAAGCACAGTCTTCGGAATACAGTGCCAGAGAAATGCATTCCTACAAGGGACCCCTTAAGAAATCTCTAGGGCAAACACTGTGGCACAGCAGGCTAAATCCCAACCTGGGGTGCTGCCAGCCCATATACCATCCAGACATGCCAGGTGTCCCAGCTAGCTTTTCCACTTCTGATGTGGTCCCTGCAAAAGCTCCTGAGATGCAGCAGACGATGGCTCGAGTGGGATCCTGCCACCCATCCCAAGTTCCTGACTCTTCTTCAGCTTAGACAGCCCTGGCTGCAGCCCGGGAATGAATGAGCAGACGAAAATTCCCAGTGCTGCCTTTTAAGCAGATGAAAATAAATCAGTAAGTAAGCATTGTTTTTAAAGAAACAAAATTCAGGGGCCCAGCGCGGTGGCGCAAGTGGTTAAGGTCCTCGCCTTGCACGCCCGGGATCCCATATGGGCGCCGGTTCTATCCCGGCAGCCCTGTTTCCCTTCCAGCTCCCTGCCTGTGGCCTGGGAAAGCAGTCGAGGACGGCCCAAAGCTTTGGGACCCTGCACCCATGTGGGAGACCCGGAAGAGGCTCCTGGCTTTGGATCGGCATAGCATCAGCCATTGCGCTCACTTGGGGAGTGAATCATCGGATGGAAGATCTTCCTTTCTGTCTCTCCTCTCTGTATATCCGCCTTTCCAATAAAAAAAATAATAAAAAATAAATCTTAAAAAAAATATTTAGGATTCTTTTCCTTTCAGGCTTCTGAGTGAAAGGCAGGCGTTGGGGCCTCTGCTGTGACACAGCAGGTTAAGGTGTCAGATTCCATATGCGACCTGGTTCAAGTCCTGGCTGCTCTGTTTCTGACCCAGCTTCCAACTAGCGCACCTAGGAAGGCAGCGAAGGATGGGCCAAGTGATCCAGCCCCGGCAGCCATGTGGGAGACCCGGAAGTTGCTCCTGGCTCCTGGCTTCACTGCAGTCATCTGGGGAGCGGACAGGTGGATGGATGTCTAGCTCCTCCTATTAACTCTGCCCTTCAAATGAGCTGAAAAAAAGAGGGGGGGGAGGCAGGAGGAAACCAGGCCATGAATGTGCTTATCCAGTTAATGGGAACTCTGGTAAACAAAAAAGAGGACTTTCTAATTGACATTCAGTACATAATCGAATGGGCATGACTTTACCCTGTAAGTGACCAGGGATGATGGAATCTGACCTGGAAAGCACCATAGAAGCCCTAAAACGTCACTACTTTCCGATTCTCCTAGTAAGTGGTTATAATGATTTGACTGGGACATTTGTTTTGATTGGCACAATCTCTTTTATCTAAAACAGAATTCTATGGAGGACTGTCATTGGAATTGCCTGGAAATGTATTTACCGTGTCTGAGGGTGGGGAGGGGGTGAGGCTCCTGTGCAGGCGTGCGCCCACCTGTGCATCCTTCCCAGTGAGCCTGTGTAACGGCGCCCTGTGCAGTTGTCAGGCTGCTGCCCACATGCGGTAAACCTGCCCGGACTCTGTGGTCAGGGGTCCACCGAACTCCACCCTCGCAGTCTGATGAACACACAAGAGCCCCGGCCAGGCTGGATTCTCTGACTCCATAGGGTAGGTCTAAGGACCCACAGATCTGCGTTACAGTCAGTGTGGCTCCTGCTAAATCAAAAGGCTCCAGGAAGAAAAGTAAACTAGCAACGTTGGCACACGGTAAATGGAGGGGGGTCACGTCCCATCCCACTGGAACAGCAGCAAACGGGCTGCGGACGACAGCAACTGCCCTGGGGCCCATGCTCGGTGCCGGGTCGCAAGCCAGAGTCCGAAGAGCACACAAGGTCCAGCCCCACGGACAGCGGTCGCCCAGGTGTCGCGCGAAAGACACCGTGGCAGCCAAGGGCGGTCTCCAACCCTAATCCCGAAAGACCGTTTGCAAAGTCCGCGGGCGCGAGATAGGCGCAAGGCACCTCGCCCGGCGCGCCGTCCCCAGGCCAGCCGCCTCGCCTCCGCGCCCCACCTGTTGGGAACCTCCTGAGCCTTTCTCGCCCAAGTGCTTGGGAAACAAACTATCGAGCGAGCACCAGAGGCCCGGGGATGTGACAGGCGACCATAAGCATGCAGAAGAAACTGAGCCAAGATAGCGGACACACGGGTCCAGAGCTCGTGGGAGTCGGGCATCCGGAGCCTGGCCCCAGCCGCGGCGCCAAGGCTGCCAAGGCCGGCCGGGCGGCGCCGGCGCACTCCGGGCACCGAGCTTGCAAAAGGGACCCCGGGCGGGCGGCCGGACAGCTCGCAGACGGCGGGCAGCGATCGCCGCTGCCACTGCCTCCGTCACCCCGAGGCTCCACAGCCGCCGCCGCCGCGCCTGGCCCGATCCCGCCGGGCCCTCCACCCGAGCCCCGCAGGCGCTCGCTCTCCCCGGCACTACGGTCCGACCTCATGGAGCCCGGCGCCGCGCCCCGGCCAGCCGAGCCGGCGGCGACGAGGGAAGCCGCCGCGCGTCACGGCGAAGGAAGGAAGAAGATGGCGGCGGCCGTGGCGGCGGCGACGGCGGCGGCGGCGGCGGGCTCGCACGCGCCTCTGACGCCAATGGCGCGCGCCGGCCGGCGGGCTGCGGATGGCGGCGGCGGCCCGGGCTCCGGCGAGGGGCGGGGCGAGGCGGGGACGGGGCCGGCCGCAGGCGGAGGCCGGGCCGGAGGCTGGAGGGAGGCGGCGGGGACGGTTTGTTGTGCTCGGAACATGGCGGGCGTCGGCGACGCGGCCGCCCCGGGAGAAGGCGGCGGTGGCGGCGGCGCGGACGGCCCGGAGCGAGACCGCCGCGGCGAGGCGGAGCAGCCGGGCGGCGGCCACGGGCCCGCAGCCGCGCCTCAGCACACCGAGACGCTGGGCTTCTACGAGAGCGACCCGCGGCGGGAGAGGCGCCGCGGCCGCGCAGGTGAGGCGGGCGGGCGGCTCTAGGCCGCGGCCGGGGGCTGACAGGGGGCCCGGGGCCGCCGTGGGTCCCGGCTCGCGAGCCTCGCGGCCGCCGCTGCCCGCCGGGATGGCCGCTGACAGCTCCTCGGGCGGCCGTGGCGCGCGGCCCCGAGGCCCCCGGGTGCGCCGGCTGCGGCCGGGGAAGTGCTGTCCCGTGCCCCGGCCGCTTAGGTAGCGGGCATCTCCCACTCGGAGCGAGCGAGCGCCGACTGATTTCTGAATGACAGTCGCGGTGGCTTGTTTGGTGGCTCCGTGTTTTCAGCGAGGTGAATCCTTAGAAACCTGTGAACTTGCTCTCCCGATAGGCTTGTCACAGCCACAGCCCACGGCGTGGCGATGAGCCTCAAGTTTAGTGTAGAGTTGCCCAGAATAGAAACTAACTCCTCCAAAATGTTACGCTTGAACTTTTGCTAGACTGCAACTTAAGCCCCCCCCCCAAAAGTACCCCATGAAAACATACGTACACTTCCGAGTCCCATTGATTTGAGCATGTTCTTATATAATATTACTATTACTTAAGTTCTTGGCTGTTTCTGTGTTTTAAGAAACTACTTCGAGTTGTAGTTGTGGGAGGCTGGCTGGGTTCATTGGATACCCTGATGATAATGTTTTCATTTTTTTATAATTCTGTTTTGAACAGCAGCTCCATTTCATTTCTGACAACTAAAAATTGCTTCTGGTGTCGCCAGGGACTGCGTTAGCGCACACTCCCTGAGGGTCATGCTAATAAATGTTTTATTAGTAAGGCTTACTGCTTTAGTTGTAACTCGGGTGTTGAAATGCTAGAAGTAATTAGAAGACTGTGGCCGATCATGTGAGACCTTGATTGATTTATTCACTCGGAATTGGATGCAGATCTTGAAGAGGTGTATATGTTTGAACTATTAAGCAGACTTTCTCGGTGAAGCACTGAGAAGTGCTCCATCTGGTTTCATTGTCGGCCGTTGGCAGGAGTGTTTGCTTTCTGAATGGGCAGGCTGGAGGTTCAGTCCTAACTGCCTGGTCACTCTGCGTATTGAAAGCATTCTGGTGCACGTAGAAATAGATGTGACCAACGTTTCAGTCTCGTTTCAATTCTCGTTTTCCTGAATTTCAGGAAAGCCAACATTTTAATAAGCCCTTTTTGTTGTTTTTGGCCTGGGGAGAAAATGCAGTTGTCAGAAGCCCTTGGTGAGTCCAACCCAACACTCCCTCCCTGGCTTTCCCTGGCCGGGTCTGGCCTGCCCAGGCGCTACCCCTTGCACCAGCCTCACCCGCGGCTCCCTGGGCGTGCCTTACTGAACCCGCTTCAGACTGAAAGATGGTTGCAGCTGTAACTCTTGGAGAACTTGTTGTGTCCTTATCCTGCCAGCCTTGTGTGAAGGAGGTGGGTTTGCCACTTCACGCTGGTCTTGGCATCAGGACCCAGGTGAGCGTCCCAGGGAGCAGTGCTGCTCTGCCGGGAGCGCCGCCTTTGCCCTGGGCTGTGGTTTCACAGCTCCCGGCCTGCCAGTGCACCTGTGACCCAGAAGCCTTTGCTGGAAGCTCCTTCACCAGAGATCACAATTATTTGACTGTTTTGCCACCACTGCCTTCCTTTGCTGTGTAATCTTTCTTTCCTTACCATTTCCAGAGTTTGAAAGCTTTGCCCTAAAGGCGGGCCTGGCCCTGAGGGCCATGGAGTGACACCACCTAGTGTCACAGAAGCATTTCTACCGGCCTCAAACTGGCACAGTGCTTGGTGCTCATCCGTGACAGCCCTGCCCCAGCTCTGCTTCCTCCTGGCTTCACGTTGGCACAGCCCTGCCCCAGCTCTGCTTCCTCCTGGCTTCACGTTGGCACACCTTGGTGCTTCTTTTCTAACGGTCATGATCTCAGTGGCCTGACCATCAGTCAATGCCAGGGTGCCCTTCCTCCCTTCTCCCACGGAGTCGGGGCTTCTGGAAGCAGTGTGTGGGCTGCCCAGTCCTGAGCGCCCGGCGTCCCCTGCTTGCCTGTACACAGTACATGTTTATCCCCACTCTGTGTATCGTGTATGTGTAACTGCATCATACATAGTGTCTTTTTCTTTCCAACTCCGATCGCATGCTTCTCAGAACTTGCTTTTGACTTGGGTGTCGGCCGGCAGTAACCTGAAACTCGTCCCAGGTGTGGTGCTCACACTTGGCATCATCAGAGAAGGATGGGTATTCTGTTCCTCGTTCCTGTTTTCTTTCTCTCTTTCAGCATGAGCAATGTGTATTCCACTGTTCTCTGTGTGGTCCCTAGACTCTGCGTACCGTGGTTATCAATTCTGTAGGTTGTCCTTTTGAAGTAAGACTGGAGAAGTAATTCCTTGTGTGACTGTTTTTGTGCATATTTCTCTTCTTGTCTCAGCCACACAAGCCCTAGGTGCAGGGCTTGCTGTGCAGTGATGTTCTCTGTCAGGACTTTTGGCCTAGCAAATCAACCTTAAACTAAGAATTAAGCAATCTGAGTGCTTGGCTTGACTCACTTGTTAAATTGCTCTAAAGACTCTGAGACTGCTTGCCCAATCCACCTGACTGTTCCATAAAGCCACCACCAGAGAGTTTGGGATCCACAATACCAAGGTTAGGTCTGGTCACAGTGAGGGCCTGGTAAGTGTCGTGGCACATCCCCACTGAGCATGAAGCGGTACCTGTATGATGCGGGTGTGCAGGTGCCTTGGGACAGGTGCTACACCTAAGAGCCGGAAGTAAGGTCTTGGGGAAGGATATTGTTCCTGGTGGTGATGTTATTTTCTCCCTTGCTTCATGGCTTCTGGAGTCCTGGAGCTCATCCTTTTGCTTGTCTTCTCTGCTTTTGCCTATTTGCCCACTTGGCTTGACATCCATGAGAGATCGAACAAGGGCAAGAAGAAAGACTGAAACCCATAAAAGCCCTCTGAGCTCCTCTTGAAAAACTCTCATGAAAATTTTCCACTGAGGCATGTTCTAACTTGCCCCATTCCATATGCTCCACTTCTTGTGTAATTGAAAATTTGTTACATTTTTCTTACAAATACCACATTTTTATTCAAATATGTTTTCCTTTCGTCAGTCCTTACCCTTCATAGAATATATCACAGTTACTGCTCTGATCCCAAACTCAGACATTAAAGCTGATCCTGAGCTGGTAAAGCAAAATGAGCTCCTTCTTGTGTACCAAACCATTGCTCTGCTTTGGGAATTCTCCATTGCTTTCATTGGTTCGCATTTATGAGGGGGGGTCTTCAGAAAACTCATTAGAGGGGTTGGCGTGATGGATCCACAGGCTGATCCTCTGCCTATAAGTGCTAGGGTCCTATATGGGCACCAGTTCATATCCTGGCTGCTCCACTTCCCATCCACCTCCATGCTTGTGACTTGGGAAAGCAACAGGATGGCCCAAAACCATGGCACCTTTCACCCATGTGGAATACCCAGAAGAAGCTCCTGACTCCTGGCTTCAGATCAGCTCAGCTCCAGCCATTGTGGCCTCTTGGGGAGTGAATCAGTGGGTGGAAGAATCTTTCTGTCTTTGCTGCTCCCTATAAATCTGCTGGTCCAAAAATAAATACATAAATACATCTTAAAAAATCAAAGAAAGATAGCTCATTAGAGGGTCCAACATTGTGACACAGAATTAAACCACCACTTGAAATTCTGGGATCCTGTTCCATTCCCAGCGGCACCACTTCTGAGCTAGCCTGGAAGGCAGTGGGTGACAGCCCAGCTCCTTGGGCTCTGCCACCCACAGTGGCAACCGGCTAACTCCCCTGGCTCCTGCCTTCTGCTTGATTCATCCCTCATTGTGGCGGGGATTTAGGAAGTGAATCAGCAGGTAGAAAATCTCTGTCCCTCCTCTGCCTCTCTGATGCTATGGCTTTCAAATAAATTAATCTTTTAAAAAGTTAATTGGAAATATGTAGTATGAAAAAATTGTATGGGATTTTTCAAGATTTGTTTTGGAAGATCTTCAATGTGATCATTTACTCGCCAAAAAACCACAACAGCTGGGGCTGCACCAATCTAAAGCCAGACACCCAAACCCTCTTCCAGGTCTCCCGTATGGGTGCAGGGTCCCAAGGCTTTGGGTCATCCTTGACTGCTTTCCCAGGCCACAAGCAGGGAGCTGGGTGGCAAGTGGGGCCACCAGGATTAGAATTAGTGTCCTTATGAGATCCCAGCACGTGCAATGTGAGGATTTTAGCTGCTGGGCTACCGCGCTGGGACCTCAAGATATCTTTGTACCAAAATTAATTTAAGAAGAAAAAATGCTTAAAGGATAGATCGTCAGAGAGAGAAACAGATCTCTCCTGTGTTGGTTAACTCCCCAAATGCCAACAACAGTCAGACCTGGGCCAGGCCAAAGCAAGAAGCCAGGGGTTCCTTCCAGGTGTCCAGCGAAGCAGCAAGGGGCCCAGTGCTGAGCTCTCATCCCCTGCTTCCCTAGGCTCCTGGGAGAACGCTGGCTTGCAGGTGCAGCAGTTGGCACTGGGATTCGGCACCAGTGCCTACCCCTAATTCATCTGTTAATTCCATAAGCTGTAGACTTTGAAAAGCTCCCTTGAGAATTAAACAGTGAAAGCATATTCATTCTGCCCTTTAATCTGCTCAGTGTCTTCGCTTTTTAGACTGTGTTACTTCAGACTGACAGCTCCTGGGTACTCCAGTTTAGGAAATATTTTTTATGATAGAAGTCATTTTAGATTATATGGTTCTGATAGACCATCAAATGAAAAATTCCATTCTCATTTTTAAAAAAATTTTATTTTAAAAAATAGTATTTGATAGAGACTGACAGAGTGGCCAGAACTGGGTTGTTCCTAAGCCAGGACCACGGAGCTTCTTCCGGGTCCCCACGTGGGTAAGCCTTGAGCCTTCTTTAGCTGCTTTGCCTGGCACATAAGCTGGAAGCTGGATTGGAAGTGAAGCATCTGGGACTCAAACCGATAACCATACGGGATGCCAGCACCACAGGCAGAGGCTTGACCTAATATACGCCACAATGATGCCCATCCCAGGGGCACAGGCATCTCAGTCACTAGGTTAAACACCCACTCCTTGTTGCTATTTTTAATCCTTTGCTGGTTTTTTAAAAAAGCTTTGTTTCCTTGGAAGTTAGGTGGTCCATCTGGTGGTTCACTCTCCAAATGCTTGTGACGGCCAGAGTAACCCAAGAGTCAGGCACTGCATCCTGGCTCCCGCTGGGGTGGTGGGGGCCGAGGCACCTGCACCGTCTTCTGCTGCCTTCCCAGAGCCGTTGGCAGGAACGTGGATGAAAAGCAGCGCATCCGGAGCTGCGGCCAGCAGTGCCTTCAGCTGCTGTGCTGGAAACATCACCTCAGACGCTCCACTGTTTAACCTGTGACCTTGGACAAAGACATGCTCTTCTTGAACCCATTCCATGTCTATAAACTTGTGCATATTCTACTGTTCCTTTACTTCCCTGCATGAGTGTCCACACTTTTTCTTTAAGTCTTAAAAACTCAAATATACTGTGTAAAATAGTTCCCCTACTTAGATTTGACTTAATACGGAATTGCTTGTGCATTGGTTCCCAGAAAAGCTGAGTCCTAATTGACTTTGTATAAGAATGTCTCTCGGGCCCAGCGCGGTGGCGCAGGGGTTAAGGTCCTCGCTTTGCACGCCCGGGATCCCCTATGGTCGCTGGCCCGGGAAAGCAGTCAAAGACGGCCAAGTTTTGGGAACCTGCACCCGCGTGGGAGACCCGGAAGAGGCTCCTGGCTTCGGATCGGCATAGTATCGGCCGTTGCGCTCACTTGGGGAGTGAATCGTCGGACGGAGGATCTTCCTCTCTGTCTCTCCTCTCTGTATATCCGCCTTTCCAATGAAAAAATAATAAAAATAAATCTTTTTAAAAAAAAAAAGAATGTCTCTCTATATTTGGATAGTAATCTTACATTTAATATTTTGTTGTAGTCTTAGTAAAGCTTACTGAAGTTTTATGTTGTTTAAGGTTTTATTTTCCTAAGTGTTGACCAATATTACTTTGTACTTTTTAAATGTTCACTCCTATTTTAAGAAAGATATATTTAGATATATTACTGAACATATATTTTTGATTACTCATTACAAGTAATGAGTAATCACAGATGTACTCATAGTTGTGTTTACTGCTTTTATCCTAGATTGCTATTTCTAAAATAAGTTTTCTCAGAAGATAATTAAGCAGCCATTTCTTCTTTCAGGAACAAGAAGAAGGAAATAATACTGTACGTTTCCCTAAGTTAAGGTAGTAGATCAGAGAGCAATTCTGTGATAGGAGATAAATATTGATTACAGATTTGCCAGAGCAGGGCTAGCATTCTGGATATCAGGTTAAGTTGCTGCCTGCTATGCAGATATCCTGTGTGGGTGCCAGTTCGAGGCCCAGCTGCTCTGCTCTGATCCAGCTCCTTGGGCTCCTACACCCATGTGCAAGAGTCAGCAGAACCCCCCGTCATGGTCCAGCCCGTCATTGTGGCCTCTGGGGGCGCGAACCAGTGACGGAGGGCTTCTCTCTCGGGATCTTTCTTTCTCCGTAATTCTGCTTTTCGAAGAAGTACAATAAGTCTTTAAAAACTATGCTGAAAGAATTAAACTGGATTTATTATAATATTTTCCTTGTATTAAATCTTTACAGTTGGCAAAATTCGTTTCTTACACTATAGAAACATTTGTTTGTGTTCTAATTGCGTAGTAATGTACATATGTTTATAAAAAGACCCGGTGAATAATACTTCTTCTTGGTAAGAGCTGGATAAGTAAATTTGCTGGCATCTAAAAAATGTCATGTTCAGAAAATATATATTTGAGATATAGGTAAACAGATATGTGCATATATCTCACAGACAAACTATTCAGAGGGAACTAGCATACTGGGAAGTAAAGACACTTTGCGATATGTGTCTCTACTCCCGAATAAAAGTAGGACTGCTAAAGAAACATTTAAACATGTAAAATTCATTTTACAATATAATACTGGATTTTTTTTTCCTAAGATTTATTTATTTTTATTGGGAAGGCAGATTTACAGAGGGAAGGAGAGACAGAGAAAGATCTTCCATCCCCAGGTTCACTTGCCAAATGGCCACAGTGGCTGGATCTGCACCAATTAGAAGCCAGGAGCCTCTGCTGGGTCTCCCTGTGCATGAGGCTCACAGGGACCGGGCCCTCCTCCGCTGCCTTCTCAGGTCATTGGTAGGGAGCCGGACGGGAAGTGAAGCATCCCTGACATAAACTGGCACTGCTAGACCAGTGCTTGCAGGTGACGCCTGTTGAGGCACCATGCCAGCCCCGATACTAGATTTTCTACCTTTGCCTATACTTACCATTTCATGGCATATTAAAATAGTAAAAAGTTGAAACCTGTAACTGTTACTTAGGAGCTGTATACCGTGATAATTCACAGGAAAATGACTGGAGGAGAAATCAGAGAGGAAGGGGTAGAGCTCGAACCCCTATACCTATAAAACTGCATCTTGGAAAATAATAAATTCACCCAATTTGGTCCCATTAAAAAATACATCATCACATGAGGAATAGTAAACATCAATGACTTATAAAATCAAACATATATATATCTTGTACTATAAGAACAAAATGTTCTTTTAAAATATTTATTCATTAAAGACAGTCTGTGTCTCCCACATGGGAGGAAGGACCTCGGTTAATGGAGCTGTCACCATGGCCTCCCCGGGTCTGAGCTGTCAGGATCTGATGTCCATCAGGTATTAAATACAGCTGGACTAGCAGGTGACTGATCTGCTGGACTAGCTACCCACTCCCTATGGCATCTTTTAAAACCATCTGTTTTAGTCCCAGCTGTTCTGATCCATCTTCCTGTTGGTGTGTCTGAGAGCAGCGTATAGGCCAAGTACGCTAACCCCTGCTACCCTGCGGGAGACCCGGATGGAGCCCCTGGCTTCAGCCTGGCTCAAGCCTTGGCTGTGGGAACCATTGTTGGAAGATGGGTCACTCTGTGTCTCTTGCGTGTGCTCTATCTTCCTGCCTTCAAATACATAAATCTTTGGAAGAGGAAGCTCAGCAGGTGATATCATTGGGAGTATGGGCTATGTGGAGCTGCTGTTAAAAGGTTCGTGGTTTTGCAAGGCAGCTGTTGACGGTGTGGCTTCCTCGAAGTCAAGCTACAGTGCTGTGAGGATATGAAGAGCAGAGTTCCGGTTTTCCAGAAAGGACATATTGGCCCACTTACAAAAGCGCTTGAGACGGTGATGGACAAACCGCTCTGGTGGTGACAAGCATACGTAAGGGGAAGTGCTTAGCTTTGAATTTTGGCATGACCACTTGCTTCTCAGTGTCTGTGGGTACCTCTAGCTTCGCCCCGTGCCTTCATTTCTTTATCTGCAAAATGAGCATAAAAATAGATGTTCCATGTTTTTGAGGTCTGTGTACTCAAAAAATCATTTGATTCTTAAAATTCTCCATTGTAGGTTCCAGCTTGGTAATTGTATCTAAAAATCTTATATTTCTAGCTGTCAGACTCTGCACGTTATTTTGTATTTGTAATACAGTTAAAATACTTTCATACATTTCTGTTGGATGATAGTTTGTTTATAGTAAACAAGTTGCTTAGCTTATATGGTTTGCTAAGTATATTATTGTCACATTAGTTTCTAACTACAGAACCAGGATTGCAGAAACAGCATTAATAAAACCAGGTAACAGCAAACCAAGTGTTAGTGCTAGAGAACACGTGAGATTACAGCCAGTAGCTCACGACATCATGTCCTGCTTTGCAGTATCTCTGAGCCTTCGTACAGATCCCCCCTATGCCTCGGTGACTGTGTGGGCCCTTCATACAGTCCCCCCCATGCCTCGGTGACTGTGTGGGCCCTTCATACAGCTCCCTCCTAGGCCTCGGTGACTGTGTGGGCCCTTCATACAGCTCCCCTCCTAGGCCTCGGTGACTGTGTGGGAGGTAAGCAGGTCACAGATGTTGGAGAAATGGTGTAAGCTTCAGTTTTCTCTCTTGTGAGTTTGAGATCTGTGTCTTGACTCAGGTCATAGGGTTAACATGCGAATGCTGCTGCTGGGACCTGCCTCCTGTGCCAGCCAGGCTCCTGTGCAGCACACCAGCCTCTGCGGCCGCTGGAGGAGACACTGTGGGGCAGAGTGTTCTGAGTAAATGGGGGTGCGACTTGCTATACTTCTTCATTTACTTTACTGTGTGCCAACCTGTCTGTGTCTCTTTAACCCAGATGCCATTCTTGGGGGCTGTGTGAGCTCTCCCTTTTGCTTCCTGGGGGCAGTGAGACACTCCTGGCCCCCAGCCGGGGCACTCCCTGGCTGGGACCACATCCTGGCACCCTGCTCTTGAGTCTGCTGTGTCACTCTTTGCCAACCCTCAGCCCCGCTTACAGCCGAGGTTCCTGGGTCGGCCACAGCTGGCTGCCGAGTGGGGCGCTAGGCTTCTCGCTCGCCCCTGCTGACGCCTTCAGTCTCAGAGACGCCGTCTTAGTGCTAGGTTCTATTCTCTTCTCTTGTGCAGAATCTCTGTATCCTGTTCTTTGGCCACTTGTGATCCGGATTTTTGTTTTTTATTGATATGTGTAGTTTTTACGTAGTGCAACTAATGTTAAATATTTTGGTTCCTTTTACCTTTTGTATTCGTGTAGATCGTTATGTGGAATTTCAGTGTTAAAAGAATGGGAAAATAGCAGAACTATCAGAAGGACAAGTCACCCACCTGAAAAACTAGCCCAGTGTGCCTTGTGTGGGCACTTCCTCAGTTTCCTAAGCGATTTGGGTTGTCTTGCAGCCTGCTTCCTAAGGAGACGAACACTGGCTACTCTGACCTGTTATATTTTGATAATTCTTACCTACTCCATTTATCTCCTATGCCATTTCTTTATTTGGCTTTCTACTTTCTGATTGTGTTTTTGTGTTTGTTCTTTCTTGTCATAAACCTTTCTGTGATTTTCTTTTTCCTTCTCTGATCAAGGTATTCTGCAGGCATTTCTTGAACTTCTTTGTGCTGGGTCCTGGGCTGCAAAGGTGAATCAGCAAGGCAGATACGAAAGCGAGTGTAATTGCTGCTGAGAGGCAGGTGCAGATGCTGTGGGAGCCACGTGTGAGAGCAGCCCGGGAGGTGCTCCTGGGACACTCACAGAGGATGGCCTCGGAGCAGGCTCCCTGGCAGGGGGCAGAGAGGGCAATCGTGGGCCAACGGGCAGTGTCCAAACTCAGAGGAGCGTGGAAGGCAGAGTTGGCACAAGCTATGAAAGCACCTTTGGCAGGTGGCAGGGGATCTAGGTGAAGACAGCTGCTCGAGGGTTCCTTCAGGTTTCAGCAGAGTGTGCCTAGGCTGTGTGGGTCTGCTCACTGCCGGCCAGAGTGGGGTTAAAGGGAGGAAAGAGTACAAGAAGGACACATCATCAGGAGGTTTGTGCAGGAGCCTGGTGAAAGGGGAGGACCAGACTTGGATGGAATAAAGGAAGAAGAAAACGTTCAGGAGTGTTTCAGAGAAAGGCTCTGCAGGACTTGGTGAGAGGTGAGAGATTATCCCCATGGGCCCTGTGCTTTCAGCAAAACTGTCTGCACTGCTGACTGAATCAGGAAGACTGGTTTGGTTCTCCAGGTGATAAGGCATCCCTGTGGGAAGCAGCCGGAATGTATCTCAGGAGTCAGACCAGAAGATGTGGAGACTGTAGGATAGAGGCAGTTCTTTGAGCTTAACTGAAGAGTGTACAAGGAAAGCCAAGGTCGGCGGAAGGCACCTGGGCGAACATGAGTGTGAAAGGAAGGCTAATGGTTTTCTTAACTAGCGTCTTGTTAGGGTGTAAGCTGTAGTGGATGGAGCACTTGGGGGTCACAGATGAGCAGGAGCCAAAGAGGGTTAGGTCCGAAAAGGTAGCCATTTGGGAGAAAAGAGAGCCTTAGATCAGAAGATTTGGGCTGGCGAGGAAAAGGGGAGGCCGCAGGGTCAGGTACCACTCAGTGACGGGGAGGTGACCATGAGGCTCCAGGTGCTCATACTTCACGGGTCAGTGAAAGGTTCTGTGCTAGAAGCTCTTGTGTTTTCTAAATGCCATGTTGCTTCTCAGTTGTACATGAAAGAATTAATGTTGTGGACATTAACCCATCCAAATACACCCTTCCTTCTGATTGGAAACGGAGCCTGGGCAGAGTTTGTGATCTTCCGCTGGGCTTGGCTCTTCTTGTTCATGGCTCCTAAGGCTTTCTTCTCCTCAGAGAATGAGTTTGTTTTTTTTCCCAGCCAGCCTAAAGTGTATCAGCAGGTTTGTAATGAACAGTTTTATTCTACATGAATTTGGTTACTAAGGCCCTTGGATCCAAGCATCTGTTACTGTGTGCAGTAGAGGTCACAGCTTGCGTGCATTTCACTTGCAGGACTTGGGCAGTAAATGTGCTGAGTGGTAGGGCAAAGGATGACATAGCCAGTGCACTTGCTTCCACCTGCTGCTGCTCCAGGCTGGAGTCAGTGGAATCCTGCGTTCCTCTGTCAGTCTCAATCCCAGCTATCTCGTGGTGTCACTGATTGTCCAGATTATGAACCTGGTAAAGAAGTGCATGTGTGTACACACACACACACACACACACACTGGTCTGTGCCAGTGCTAGAAGAAGACAGCAGATTTAGGTCCATGGTTAAGTCCTTCTGAGTCTTGCCAAGGGCTTTTGAACAGGAAGTGTAAACCCTTCCCCTGCACACAGACTTCACTTCCTGAGTGGGTAGACCCGGGTCAGCCAGCCTGTGGAGTAAACTTCAGTACCACATTTGGTAGAGAGCTCACACACATCACTTCTCTGCCTTTTGGCTAAGATCAAGTGTAGAGAGTTCACACATCCAGCTGAGGGCAGGAGAATGATTCTAAACCTTGGGGATCCCAAGTTCTGGGGCGGGTGTAGGAAGGGGCAGTACGGGGTGCTGAGGAGTCTGGGTAGGTGATGGCTGTCTGTCAGGCAGGCTGACAAGTGGGGGAAGCTGAAAGCAGTCACTCACCATGGCTTCTGCCCTCCAGTCCCCCGGGGCAGCACAGAGGGGCGTGTGTAACCTCCTCTGGCCTGGCTGTCAGCTGAGGAAGACAGCTGTGGGCGAACTTGCTTCTGGGAAACAGGAGACATGCAGGCGGATGGAAAGATCTTGGGGCAGAGGGGTTTGAGCTCTTGCAGAGGTCTGTTGGCATCACGATCGTGGTTATTAGGTGCTAGGGGCCTTCATGTGGGCAGTGAGCATATAGCCATACCAGCCTGCCCTGGCCACGTGCAGTGCTCAGGGGCATGCGGCTGCACCAGCCTGCCCTGGCCACGCGCAATGCCCAGGTGGTGCCATGGCTCCTGCTGCTTGGACCTCTGACACAATCAAGCAGCTCCCCTTTTCTCTGTGAAATTCATCAGTGTGGGTGCCGTGTCACCTGTAAGACCCAGGACTGACTGAGCTCTCAGAAACCACTGTTCCAACTGTTATCTCAGTGGTCGTGCCCCTCCGTGCCCCAGCGCCCTCTTAGCGCCACTCTGTGTCCCCACGTATTCTTAGCCTGTGCCACTCAAAGCAACAGAATGTAGCCTGCCGTCAGGGCACGGAAGTTCCAGCTCCAGGACCGTAGGTTGCTTTGCTTTGTCCTCTTTTTGCTCTATGTGAGTATTACCTGTAGCCCCGGGTGGCATGTGAGTTCCTTAATAAAAACTGTTCTTTTTGTTTTGTCTTGTTTTCTTTTTCTGTAGAACTTTCGTTGTTGAGGTTCCTCAGTGCTGAACTCACAAGAGGGTACTTCCTTGAACATAACGAGGCCAAGTACACAGAACGAAGAGAAAGAGTATACACTTGTATGCGAATACCGAGAGAATTGGAAAAGGTACTATTTTTTTTTATTCCCAGACATCATTTTGAAAGTTATGCCAAAGTGTTGATTGTGTAAAAAACAAAACAAAACAAAACAAAACAAAAAACCCACATTGTGAGCTGTATTTTTAAAATATTGGAAATAATGTAAGTAAAGCTGTAGGCGCAGCAGGAAATGATGCTCAGTTTAAGAGTTGGTGATGGTGTATGTGCAGATTTCATAAAAACCTGAAGCTAACTGTTTTGCTTCCCTGTGAGCCACTTCCCTAGAACTTTTTCCTAGGACGTGATCTCTCTCACACTCTTGCAGTTCTCCCTAGCCTTGTTTAACTTTCAGTATGATCAGTGATTTCATTTCAGTCTTTTTTAAGGTTTCAGTTTCTCAGAAAGCCCACATATTTGAAAACATAAATCTCAGTCTTTCAGAGAAGAAGAGGATTGCTTCAGCTGTCAGCACAGGAGTCAGCTCGTAGCAGATCAGCACAGTGGGCAGCCACGGTGCCAGCTGGTGGCGGGCCTGCCTCCTGTGACAGTCGCCTCTGCAGACCCAGCAGTCGGGGAGCCAGTGACACCTGCTGACTGTGCTTGTCGGAGAGTTGGCTTTTCCGGTGTGCTGTAAGCAGATGTGGTGAAGGGCCAAGTTGGGCAACTTGGCTTGGCTGTGCTGTTTGGGTTCTGATCATCTGTTTAGAAGCAGGAGGAGCCCGGTGCTGAGGTCGGTTTCAGAGCTGTTGCTCTGTGGGTTTTGATGGAGCGGGACTTGCTGCAGCCTTGGGAGCTCTGTGAAGGAACGGGCAGCCAGCGTGTGGGGACGCAGGACAGTTGAACGGTGGTGGAACGCCTCTGATGAGGAGGGTCACGTGTGCTCAGTTCTACAGGCAGTGGTGCCTGTCTCAGGAGCCCGAGTGTCCCTGCAAGAAACCTGAGGGACCTGAGGGTGGGATGGGAAGAACAGGTGCTCCCGCGGCTCTTCCCCCCAAGGGCAGTGGCACTGCTCCAACACCTGGATTTGTTGAGACTGGGGATGATTTTCTGGTTGGAAATAGGATAAAATCAACTCCTCTCAGTTGCTCTCAGAGCTGCCCTTTGTCTTTGCATTGATGGGTGTGAGAATGTTGGGTGCAGGCAGTGGGCCAGTGTTGAGGCAAGGCAAGCGCATTGGGGTTGTGCCTGCCTGGCAGCAGCCCTCACACTGAGCTCCTGGACTCCTGTTTGCCTCTGTGGAGCATGGGGAATTTGCATGCAGCCTGAACCTGTGGGACAACCAGGGGACTACTTCAGAGTGGGGTGCTGTCTGTCCGTCTCCTGCTTATGTTGGGGCACAACTAAGGAGCAGCGGCACTACCCACTGGAAAGCCTTCTGGCTCCGTGTGTACAGCCTGTGCTTGCCACTGAACTTGACTTCCTGACACCCATCCTTCTGAGACTGCTTACCCCATTGAGAAAGAGCCTCTTGGGAAAGCCGTTTGGTCCTGCCTCCCCCATTTTTAAGCCAGACTGTAGTGGATTGGAACATTTCCCTCGTTCCTGACAGACGTAGCTGTCAAGATAACGCACCCTGTCATTTTCTGCTGGACCTTCTGGAGTCGGCCTTGGGGCACTGGTGGAGCCTGCAGTTAGGGCTTGGACAGAGTGAGCTGAGGGCGGGGACCACGGCCTTCCTAGAGAGGACATTTCTGCTCAGGCTGTTCCCACTGCACGCCCCGCCTAGTCTTGGCCGGCTGTGTCCCATCTCAGTGTCCGTTCCTGTGCAAGGACAGCAGGTGTCCGGTGAGGTTTCGGTGCTGTGCTCTGAACTGAGCACTTTGAGTGTGTTCACGTTAATCCCCTGACCAACCTCACGAAATATATGGTCTGTTTAAGTTGCATTTCTCCCTCCTGCCTCCTTAAGGGAGCTCCCTGTGGACTTCCAGACCCACCTCGCCTTGATTGGAAACAGGAGCTGGCTTCTGTGCAGGGTTTAGACCTCATGATAACACTGCAGCATAGGTCAGACAGTTGTCCCCAAATGTTGCAAATAGTGAAGGACTGCCCCTTAAGCATTTTCCCAAGTTTCTTCATATGTGCAAACACTAATGAAAAGGAAAATCCACTAATTCCCTGTTCATTTGCTCCATCAATTTTTGGAGCAGCTTTTGTTCCAGGCACCTTTGTAGCGCTGAAGAACAGGGATGAACTTAACACTCAGATCTTAGCCAGGAAGGAGAGGGCAGGTACCTAAGTAATTTCAATGGAAGATACAAAGTGAAAAGTACCATTAAATCATTACCGGCAACGTGAATTTAGAAAAGGTGAAAGTTTGTTTAGAAGACAGGGCTGAGGAAGAAGGTCAGAAGGGGACTGGGAGGGAAAAGGGGGAGATTGCTCTGACTACTTTGCCCGGGTGCAGTGATGTGCTAGGTAGATTTGGAGCCTCTTAAGTTTGGACAGAGAAGTACTCAGACCTTGTGGAGAGAAAGGCTAGGCCCAGGGCGTGTTAAAGAGTAGAGTCTAGGAGATGAATATTAGGAGTCCTTTAGCTGTGTGTTCCAGAAAACCTAGTTGATGGTGGATTAAACAAATAGGACAGTTGTTTGGTTGTTTTTATTTATTTATTTATTTTTACCAAATGTAGAGGAAGGAGGTCTTGATTGTTCTGTGAGTTAGTGAAATCAGCATATATCAGGCTCCTTATCCACCCTCACGCTGACTGGGCTGCCTCAGGAATGGTACAAAGGCAGGGTCTGGGGAGTACCACCTTTCCGGACCTTGTCCAAAAACTATGAAGTCCTCCTGGAAGTCCCCGCACGAGTACTTCCATTTCTCTATTGGCTGCATTGGGTTTTTGTGTGCAAGGGGGACCAGGACAGGAAGAGTAGGTTCTTTGTATTGCTATTATTACTATTTTAAAGATTTTATTTATTTGAGAGAGTTAGAGGGAGAGGTAGAAAGAGATCTTCCTTCTACTAGTTCATTCCCCAAATGGCCATAGTGGCCAGGGTTATTCCAGACTGAAGCCAGGAGCTGCATCCGGGTCTTCCACACTTGGGCCTTCTCCACTGCTTTTCCCAGGCCGTTAGCATGGAGCTGGATTAAAAGTAGAATAGCCAGGATGTAAACAGGTGTCCATATGAGATGCTAAGCCACAATGCCAGCGTCAAGAGTATATTCAATAGCAAACCAAAGAGGACAGATTAGTCATTGGGTTCTCCACTGCTCCTGAAGGTGCCCATGGCTGTGGTCAGCTTGGGTTGGAAGTAAAGAGAGCACTAGACCCACATGTGTAGACTTTCTAGAAATTTAAATTGTCCAGAATTTGTTTACTAACTTTTGTGACAGTGACTCCTTGTGTTAAATAGATGCTCCATGTACGTTGTGGTTGTTACAAGGCTTTATTTATTTATTTAAATTAAAATGACTTATTTTTCCTGAATACATGCAATCGATCACATTACCTTCCTGACATAAAAAATGGAACTAAAATGTAACTGATTTTTTCCTACTATGTAATTCTTTGCTGTATAGTGATTCTTTTTTTTCATTGCTTAATAAATACATTTTTTGAATGAATTCAACTGCTTAGTATTAAATCGGTAACTCATTTTCTTAGTATTCAATTAAATTTTACACGTCTTTTTTGAAGATTTGCTTATTTTAAAGTCAGAGTTACAGAGAGACTGAGACTGAAAGACCTCCCATCAGCTGGTTTATTCTCCAGATGACTAGTCATCACAGCTGAGCCACACCAAGCCAGGGGCCAGGGACTTCACCTGGCTCTCCATGTGGGTTACTGGGCCATTCTCTGTTGCTTTTTCCAGGCCTTGAATATGGAATTGGATCGAAAGGAGAGCAGCTGGTATACAAACCAGCGGCCATAGGGAATGCCAGTATCACAAGTAGGACTTTACCACTACTTTCAAAATAACACATTTAGTTAAAATATCATATATTCATATTAAGACTTTTTGTTGATAGCAGGAGTGGTACATTAAGTTTCCTGAGTTTCATTGTGAAACTAACAGACCCATGTTACTGGCTTTGGGCTCTGGGCTTGCTGCACCCTGCGTTGTTCACGCCCTTGCTCAGATGTGCCCTGGGAGACCTCAGTGAGAAGCAGGAAGTCCTGGTGCTTCTTTTCTCCCAGGTTTGCTGCCTCCTGCCTGTGGAAGTGGAAACAGCACCTTCTACATTATCATTGTTGGGTGTCAGGTTAGCAACTGAATTGACAGCCCCTTCAGAAGCTGAGTTTGAATGTGTTGGAGGAGTGGTCCCAGAATCCATGGCCTGCTTGACAAGGTGTAGTTTGCTACTCATTAGGCATATGGAACCCATCAGATAGTTTTGGGGACAATCCAGCAAAGATCAGGCTTTTATAACTTTGGTGACTTTCTTTTTTAATTATGTTTTAAACAATGTTTACATAGTTGATCAGAGCAGGAAGAATCCAGGGTTAGGGAGAAGTGGGTATGATCATTGTCTCAAAACTTATTTCTTCTTCCCACTTCTGGGGGTGAGGGGAGAGATAAGAGGAGAAGCCATACCAGCCTCCCAGCCAGGAATGGGGAATCGTCACCCAGTGCCAACCCAGGGTCATAATGTGGTGCATGCTGCAAAGGTTCTGCCCAGGTGGATGCGATAGTTCTGAAATGCTGTCCATCTTGCTGATCTATGGATGAGGAATCCCTTCCAGTGTCCATTGGCTGACACAGTCCACCTTAGAGTCTCCATTCGCCCAGATATTTGCTGTCATCATTTGGCTGGGGTAGTTGTCCATATGTTCTGTTCTCCATTCTCTGCTATGGTACCAGATGTCCTCTGCAGGCCCCAATGAGCTACCATATCCTCTGTGTGCACCATGGCCTGCCATCCAGCACTCTATCCTTTACACTGAGGAGGACCAGTTCTCACAGGTAGGCTCATGGACCCTGGTCAGGGAACCTGAGCCCCACCGAAACTCCAACCCTGGGGCTCAGGAACCCGCCACCTGCCATGCAGGCAGTCCCAGGGACCTGGGTCAGGAGATCCAAGCCTGCCCCTCCAGACCTCCCACCCCAGGGGTTTACGGATCCAGCACCTGCCACATTACACACACACACACACACACACACACACACACATTTATTTCCTCTCTCGTTCTCTATTTTATCTACTGGTTCACTCCCTAAATGGCTGAGCCTGAAGCATGCCCCGACCCCATCCCGCCCACCTTCACTGCAACAGCAGCTGAGGCGGGGTTCCTGGGTGGCTATCAGCCTGTCAGCTGCCAGGAGCCCCTGGAGCATGCTCACTCTTGTCATCGCAGCCTCTTGGCAGGAGCTGCACAGCAGAACACCAAGTAATAGCACCTGCTTTGGGGCTTGTTCTGAGGGCTTATGTTCCAGGGGCTGAGCTCATGGAAGATAGTGATATTCAGTACAGGTTAGAAAGGAGAGAAGCAAGAAGAGCTCCAGGCTCTTCCACGAGCAGAGCGTGTCTGCTGATGAAATCTTCAGATGATTGGGGTGTTTACCTTTTATGCCTAGTCCTTGTGTTGAGTGTATCAGATGTAAAATATGACTTAAGAAATGGTTGTTTTGTTGGGTGACCTTCGGGATAGACCTTTGCCTGTTGTCAAAAACCCTGGCCATTTCCTGGAATGTGTAGACTCACTGGGGGCATATTTGGTTTTATTTTGTTTTTAATTTAGGGGAATAAAAATGATTCTGCCTGGAATGACCTTGAATCTACAATAGCACTTTTCGGCCAGTTATCTGTAGACTTAGAAGATGGTGGAATCCCCCTCCAAATTGGGCTGACAGTGGATCTCTTCCTGTGGGTTTGTTGAGAACTTCTGGACTGGGCGAACCATCTGGACTCTTCTGCAGTTAGCTGAAAGCTCCTGTTCAGCCTCCCAGCCTCACAGGGCACCTGTGCTGGCTCTCTGCTTATCTTCCTCTTCTCTGTGCCCGACAAAAACTCATGCCCATGATGTCTCCTGTGGGAAATCTGTTGACTCTAGCTCCTCCCTACCCCAGCTCCCCAAACCCACAGTCTGTGGACCTGATCTCTTCACCAGTGGGTACCAAGCGCGTGCCTTCTCAGTCACCGGAACAGCATGTGCCCAGCTTATGGACTGGGTTCCCCGGGATAGGAGGGGCTTTTTGCAATGGGTCTTGCTTCCCCCAGCATATGGCCAAACAAGATCTGGTCTCTGCTCTTGCAAGAGTAGACCCAGAGACTGGGGCCTGGAAAAGGTTCTCTGGTTTCCACACTGTGAACAAGTGAGTCCCTGCCAGCACATGCTGTGTGGTGGCATGGAGGAGACGGCCTGCAGTTAGAGACTGGCCCCAGTCTCAGTGCTGCTTTCATTTTGGTCGTCATGCTATTTATTTTTAAATTTTCAAGTGGTATTTAAAGGAAGACAGAAATGGAAAAATGTCAAAAATGGAAATAAAAAATTTAATAAGAGAAGGTTGCATCCCCCACAGAGAGAGCCTGGCATTTCTGTTTGTTTATGTCTTTTAAGGTAGTATTTTTCAAATGAATGAGAGCAATAGTCATAGATACATGATGAGATGAATATGATGAAAGCAACCTGTAGCTTTTCACAATTATATAATATTTTATTGATGTACAAGGTCACAGAATCATTTCCATTTTGTAATATTCTTAACTCTAAAGTTCAGTTGGGATAAATCCATATTAAATCTTTTTTAAGACATCTAGTAGGGGCTGGTGCCATAACGTAGCTGGTTAAGCCCCCGCTTATGGTGGCAGCATTCCATATGGGATCCAGTTCAAGTCCTGGCTGTTCCACTTCTGATCCACCTCCCTGCCAATGTGGAAAGCAGCAGAACATGCCACCCTCATGGGAGACCTGGCAGAAGCTCCAGGCTCCTGACTTGGACCTGCCCTGATCTGGATATTGCAAAAGTTTGGGGAGTTAACCAGGGGATGGAAGAGCTCTCTCTCTCTCTGTCTTCCTTCTCTGTCTCTCTATAAATCTGTGTTTCAGATAAAAAAAATAAATAAATGTAAATCTTAGAGGGGGAAAAAAAAAACAAGAACAGAATCGCAGATCCAGCGGTGCGTGTGAGGGTGGAGGCTGAGTAGCAGGTGTTGGTAGTGGAGGTAGTGCCGGGGCTCCTGCGGGCCGGCTGCAGCCCTGCTCCTGCAGTGGAACTGGGTGAGCTCTTTAGTGTGGCCTGCCTGCCAGAGCGGGGTGACCAAGGCCAGGCTAAAGAGCTCACCCAGAGCGAGGTGCGCTGCCGGCTGTGTGCCAAGGCCCTGGGGAGGACTTCTCAGGCTCTCATCGGCCTCCGGAGACCAAGGGGCAGTGAGCAGACTGGCCGGGGATTGTTGTCACTGATCATTTTTAATTCTAAAGAGGAATTGAGAAAATGGCATTGTTAACTAAACAGGAGATTAATTGTGGTTTTCGTGTGCATTTTGATAACATCTCTGCTCTAAGAATGAATTTTCAGAGAATATTTTTTAAATTGAATGTCTGGAATTTGTTACTCAATGCTCTAAATTAATTTTTGATCAAACAGCTGTCCAGAGCATTCTTCCCTCCCTAGAGCCAGTTTGGTCCTCACTGTGCAGAAACCTGACTCTCACACTGGAAGTCACCTCCTGCCGATGGGGGAAGACTTCAGCCTGTGTCATGGAAAGCAAGTGCTTCAGCAGAGTTTTTCTTTGTGTTTTTGAGGGTATCTACAAGTCTGTGTGGTGGATCGCAGTGTAAAGTGTATTTGTGGTGGCCAAAGCATAAATCTCTTCCTGTGTCAGTGGCCCCTTTGTGGAGCTTTAACTTTTTTTTTTCCCTTTGAAAGGCAGAGTTGGGGGGGGGGGGCACTGCAGAGAAATTTTTCCATGTGCTGATTCATTCTGCAATGGCCAGAGCTGGGCTGGCCCAAAGCTGGGAGTCATGAGCTTCTTCTGGGTCTGCTACATGGGTGCAGGGTTCCAAACACATGAGCCTTCCTCTTCTGCTTTCCTAGGCATATCAGCAGGGAGTTGGATTGGAAATGGAATAGCCAGGACTCAAACTGACACCCATATGGGATGCTAGTGCTGCAGGTAAAGGGTTAGCCCACTACACTGTGGCACCGGCCTCAGTTTGACCCTCTTAAAGCAGGGCATGTAACTTTTATGCACCTGTCACTGTCTGCCTTATCAGAGCTATACCGTGAGTACTAAAGGAGAAAGGAGGGAACGTATCAAAGGATGAGCTGCTGCAAGTCTGTCACCGAATGGCAAAGAGGTAGAAACCCCGAAGCCAGAGCATGAGTTCTTGTATTTCTACCGTGTCCGGGTTCTTTGCCATATTTTGTTTTTTTACATTTTGTTGTGTCAAGTCAAAGAGATGACTTACTCATTTCAGGCCTTCTTGGTAGAGTGAAAGAGAGGAGAAGCCTACTGTCTTGTAAGGTTGCTCAGTTAGCCAGGACCAAAGGGGCAGTGCTGGGAGATGAGGGAGGAACGGGCGTGTGGAAGAGGGTGTGACAGGGACCCAGTTCTCAAGGCGCATGCCCGTCAGCTGGCGGGACAGAGTGGCCCCAGGACTGAAGGAGGTGAATTTCAGAGTCACTGTGCTGCCTTCTTTTAAGCCACACTGTTAGTTATTTGTTTTGAAATTGCGAACGACAGTTAAAGGAAGGCTGGAGATTTCTGTGTGCCCCAGGGAGGAAACCGTGCCCTTTACGCTGCACTGCTGTTGTGACGCCACATCTTGGGTGGTCACAGAGGACCTTTTGCTGGTCATTTAAGAGTGCTGGAGAGGTGGTTAATTGTCCCAAATAGAAACGCAGTGATAGTCAGGTATCCTCCAAATTGCTGGATGACAGGGAAGCATGCATTATTTGAATATATAATAGCATCAAATTTAAATATGTAAAATGTTTAAGCTGTTTGTAAGTCTGATTCATTAAATACCTATTATTTAACTGTTTTTCATAACACTAGGCAATTTGGCAATAACAGCTGACACAAGGAAAACTGCCTTAACCCCTTTGCCTTGTTTTGTTTTGTTTTTGTTTTGCTCAGACTTCTTCAAAGGGAAAAGGTGGGGCCTTGGGCCTGGAGTGGCAGTTACTGTGCTTGACCCATATTCTCAGGCAGGAGTTCCTTCTGTGGCACTGGGGTTGCCCAGGGGGTGAGGGCAGAATGGTAATTCCCGCAGAGCCTGTGAGCCGGATACAGTAGTGAGAACTGAGCATCAGACCCGAGTGCAGGCACAGGGCAAGTCTGTGCAGCGCGGCCTCCGGAGGGCTGGCCCGCGGCAGTTAAATGGGGCTGCAGAGTGTGCCCGCCCTGCCTAAGCCAGGCCAGCAGGCACTGGGCACCACAGGGGAGCCTTTACAGCCCCCACAGGTGGGGGTATTCAAGATCATGGCCTGCTCATTCTTTTAGGAAACATCCTGAGTTTGAAATGTAAGAAATTTCAAAAAATTTTGTGCTTGATGAGGAGGTGTGACATCAGAATATTAGGTCCAGTTGTTGAATCATGCTTTTACTTTCTTAAACCCTGAAAGACTTTGAAGCTTTTCTTTTATATTATGTATTCCACAGATGTAATACCCTTTTTCCCATTGGAAATTCCTTTAGATTACAGTAACCACTTGCTTTTTCCTTGTTAATATCATGACTCACCATGTTAACAGTTACAGGTAGTCCCAGTACAGGGCCAGTACTTGGTGTGAAAGATTAGTGCCTGCCCACCAAGTTTATGCAACCATATTAAAATGTGTTCGAGTTAAACCCATGTTACTGTTTATAGTAATGAAGAGTCCAGGTTGAGCATCCCCAATCTGAAAATCATAAACCCAACACTCAGATTCTGAAATCCAAAACACCTCTGGTTCCAGTGTTTCAGGTAAGAGATGCTGAAATGTAATAGATCCCTCTAAGTCAAAGAAAAATGACATTGCATCTTTTATGCTAGCAGAAGGTTGTAGTTTTCGTAGTTATTTTTCAGCTCTGAACTCCAGCCCAAGCTTTGTCCTCCTGGCAGGTGTCCCTCCTGCACCCCGCCCCTCTTCTGTCCAGCCCCTCCTCTCCTGTGTGTCTTCTTAGATTCAGGGCAAGGGCCTCCCTCCCTGCTGCCTGCTAACACTGCCTGTCCTGTGACCTGTGAATAATCCCTCCAGAGGACAGAAACTGCACCCCAGGGTCCCGTTTGTCTTAGCGGCCTGCTGGGCTGAGCATGTCTCTGCCAGTGTTAACAACTTCCTGGGGGCTGCCTGAGTAAGGAGGGGTTCATCCCTACTGTAAGCGCCTGGCAAAGGGCACATGACACTCGCCCCCAGCATCCCGCAGCCTTTTGCAGTCCACTGCCAGGTTCTGGCTGTCCCTGTGCTTGGTACTCAGCCAGCAGGCCAGCACAGGGAAAGCCCCTGTGCCTACGGTGATGAGTAAAAACCATTAACTGGGGTGGAACTGGGGCAGTCTTCAACTACATGCCTTTGTTTATAAAAGAAGAAAACAGGTGCAAAACCACGACCAACTGACAGTAGAAACAGGATGACTGACTGCAGTAGAGGGGAGACTAAAAGTTATGCGCTGGGGCCAGTGTTGTGGCATAACATGTAAAGCCACCACCTGTGCTGCCAACATCCTGTGTGAGCACTGGTTCGCATCTCTGCGGCTCCCTTTCCAATCCACCTCCCTGCTAGGGCCTGGGAAAGCAGCAGGAGACGGCACAAGTGGTGGGCCCTGCCACTGTGTGCGAGACCCGGATGAAACGCCTGTCTCCTCGTTTCTTGCTCCCACAGTCCTGACTTCTGTGGCCACTTGAGGAGTGAACCATGAATGGAAGGCTCCTGTCTTTTCCTCTCTCTAACCTGTGACTCTCTGTAACGTTTGTCAAGGGTGTGGTCTGCAACACATGACCTAGTAATTTACATTATATTCTTATTTATGATGGATCTTAATTATTGAAAGTCAAGAAGGCAATAAGGGTTTGTATATTTGGAGTAAGAATTGTGACATGTATACGGACTATATTCCTAATGAATAAAACACGTGCTTTTATTTAAAGGTGTGCAAGTGTATTTGCTGGGGCAATTTAGACAGCAGAAGGTCCTGCCCAGCCAGGGAGTTGGCAGGGCTTTCTTGGGAGGCCTCTCCCCTTGGCATCTGGGTGCTACCTTCTCATATTGGCACATCACCTTTCCTCTGGGTCTGTCCAAATTTCCTCTCTTGACTTTCGACTGTGGTCCTATTGTGATAGGGTCGCCTAATGACCCCATTTTAACTTGAGTTGTCTTTAAAGATACTATATTCAAATGCAGTCATATTCTCTGCTTCTTTGACTGTAAGTACAGCTTATGAAGTTGATGGAGGACACAGTGCAGCCTGTCGCTGGTTTTAGCTAGTCTGTGGAGAGAGGGCAGTTTATTGCCTGCAGCCTTACAGTGTAGTGATGTGGACATGTGTGTTAGACACACGCCTCTCCTCTGATAGTGTTTGGTGGCCTGGATGTGGCTGCTTCCCCAAGGCATCAAAACACTCCACCTTCCTGTGAAATAAGTCCTGAGTTTAACAGATAAGAACGTGCAGTGTTACAGGAAAGAAAGGGCATGGCAAGAACGCTGAGAGGGGAAGACAGGGAAAGGTGGTTCCCGTGGACCTGCGGTTGTGTTGAAGTGAACCATCAGTTCATATGGTTTTAGTTTGCAAAGTGTGTGGATTCCTAACCTTCCCATTAATGAAATGTGCTGGTAAACAGGAAACAGCAAAGTGCTAAGCGGGAGAGCTAGAGGTAACAGGTTTTAGCTGAAAGGTTTTTATGAAACAAGTTTAAAGTTTGAGGATGTCCCCAGATAAGCCCCATCAGCTGTGGCACAGCTGTGGCCAAGAGCAGCTTGTGTTTGGAGTAATTGACTATGGGCAGTAAACCAGAGACTGAAAGAAGTGCAGACTTGCACTTTGAAAAAGAATTTTCATTGAAGCATAGTTGAAAAAGGAAGATAGAACTGCCATTTTTTTAAAAATTTCCAGTGACAAGTTAGAATTTCCTGGAAAATTCAGAATTTTTCTGCTCGAAATTTTGTACTTAATTTTTGAGACTATTTCCCTTGTTCCTCTCGCCTCCCGCACGCAGCTCATGGTGTTTGGCATCTTCCTGTGCCTGGACGCCTTCCTGTACGTGCTCACGCTGCTGCCGCTGCGCGTCTGCCTGGCGCTCTTCCGGCTCTTCGCCCTGCCTTGCTACGGCCTCAGGTACGTGGGAGACCTGCACGGTGTGGAAGGCGGAGTCTACTCATTCTTTCTATTATTTGTGTCCTACAGATTAAAGATAGTATATAGTTTTATTCACTCTTTGGCCCACAGTACAGACGTTCTGTTTCTCTTTTCAATGAATGTTATATATTTATATAACATTTTTTATGGGTTCTTTTTTTTTCTAGAATGGTTTAGAGCGGGAGCTTTGCTTCAGCATGACAACAGTGCAGCAAGCTGTCACAGAGCAGCCAGGGTTGGGGCTCACAGACTTATCTCAGAATCCTTGGGCCCCCCAGCAGTCATCTGCAAGTGGGCGGGGCTGTAAGCTGAGGTGTGCTGTGGTAGTGCCAGCGTCACTCCCAGCACCCTGACTGCAGGGCCTCCTGTCCTGCTCCTTTTGAGACTCACCGGCTCAGGGGCTGTGGAACCTTTCTAACCCTCTGATGGGGGACAGCACCAGGCTCAGACAGCCTGGCCAGTACTGGGGAGTCCACATCTGGTTCCCCATCAGCAGAAAGGGGATGTTGCAAAGTTTTTTATCACAAACACCAGGTTGGGGTGGGGTATGGAAAGTGACTCAGCACAGGACCTCTTTCTTGGTCCATCGTGACACAAAGTAGTTCCTTGCTTGCTCTGCTAGGCTAGGATGAGCAAGGTGAAAATGCCAGGGGGATTTCAAGGGCACAGCAGTGTTTCTCTGTGCACTGTTACCTGTCACAACGTTAACTAGTTATAAATGTTCCAAAGACATTTCTAAGTGCAACAAAGCCCTTCTAAATACATTTAATTCTGAAAAAGTTAAAACTTGCTTAAGAAGAACAATAATTCACAAAATTTATTTTCACTATAGTGAATATTCCATGAAATGTAATTAGTAAGATCATTTAGTCATTGAAATTGAGTTAGAAAATCTTTGATCTGTATTTTCTAAAGACAAAGTCATGAGATACTTTCTTCTAAAATAGTGAATGAGTATGTACTTAATTTTTTTAAATCATTTTTCTCAAAGATTTATTTATTTTTATTGCAAATTTAGATATACTGAGAGGAGGAGAGACAGAGAGGAAGATCTTCCATCCAATGATTCACTCCCCAAGTGGCCACAACAGCAGGAGCTGAGCCGATTTGAAGCCAGGAGCCAGGAACTTTTCCAGGTCTCCCACTCAGGTGCAGGGTCCCAAGGCTTTGGGCCGTCCTTGACTGCTTTTCCAGGCCACAAGCAGGGAGCTGGATGGGAAGCAGGGCTGCTGGGATTAGAACTGATGCCCATATGGGATCCCAGCACATTCAAGATGAGGACTTTAGCCGCTAAGCCACCACGCCGGGCTCTGAGTATGTACTTAATACTTAGGAACCCATGGGTGCCAAAACGAGCCTAAGTTTAGTTAAGGAAGAATTTCTTCCAGTATATAGTAGAATAATATAATGATCATAATGATTATGTCGTAAAAAGGATATTCTTTGCAAGAGTGCATGAGGTAGTGATAATTTATATCCTATAACTAAATTCACATTTTAGACTAAGAGTGATTATGTTACAGATTGTATTAATTACAAATTATAATCAGCAGGAATGAACAGTTTAGGAATCTTACATTGGCAGTAAGATGTTTCAGGTCTGTCTTTATTCCTTTAAGATTTAGAAGGTCTCATGCATACTGGCAGCGTCTCCACCCAGTGCTCTGCTTTCCTTGGAAGCTCAGTAAAGCCTGGCCGTTCGAGTTACCTTCTCACAAGTCCAGAGTCCAACCTAGTGAAGCAGTACTGGATATAAATCTTCATGTGTGGCTGCATAAAGAAAATGAATATGTGGGAGGAAGCTACCTGTTGTAACATAGCTGATACAGATTAAGGATTGTCACATCTGCGTTGAAATCTAGACTGCTCTTTGGCTGTTTTTGATCAGCAGGATTGGGCGGGGGGTTGTCGTCCATCCACTTCTGTGCACATGGTTTTTAGATGCCATCCCATTCAGTGGGACTGTCGGCATGAAGAGAGGACACAGCCCAGGGAGTGTCTTCCCTCTGGGCCAATTCCTTCTTGGCTGTTTAGCGCATGGATGACACCGCCTAGTGGCCGACCCGTGGTGAGATGGTAGTGTACCTGAAGGTCTTTGCTCAGGCTCGTTGGAACACCTGTGATGCTGTGCATGTGTGGCAGTCCTGTGACGTGGGCAGGCAGGGCACCTAAACAGGGCAGGAATGGCTTTCCGTGTGTGTTCTGGGAAGTGAGGAGTTGGAAGGACCGTCTTCAGCCCTGCCCTTTGCTGCACTCTGAGTGCCTGGTGGTTCCTAGACCAGCGTTTTACAAGCATTTCAAGATTTTTTAGCACAAAATAATGATTTCTTTTGTATTGATTTAAGATACCTTTCAATTTAAACTAATTTGAATAGTATTTAGAATGAAATGTTTTGTTTCCCAGGTTGTATGGCTAAGCAGACACCAGAGGACAGTCTTACTACATTTAAGACACCACTATTTGTATAACTTGGATTCCTGAGAAGTTAGGTTCATACTGTCACTGATAAATATTTATATGCTACATGAAGCATGAAATACAGTTAAGATTGCACAGCAGGACTCCGGCAGTGTTGGCTGTGCTGTGGGAGGGTCGGCCAGGTTCCACAGGAAGTAAAGCAATGCCTTGTCATCCTCACGGCTCAGGTGAGCAACTGGTGCACAGCGTAACGTGGGTCTCCATTTTCTTTTTTTTTTTTTAATTTTTTTTAAGATTTATTTATTTATTGGAAAGTCAGATATACAGAGAGGAGAGACAGAGAGAAAGATCTTCCGTCCAATGATTCACTCCCCAAGTGAGCACAATAGCCGATGCTATGCTGATCCGAAGCCAGAAGCCACGAACTTCCTCCAAGTCTCCCACATGGGTGCAGGGTCCCAAAGCTTTGGGCCGTCCTTGACTGTGACTGCCTTCCCAGGCCACAAGCAGGGAGCTGGAAGGGAAGTGGAGCTGCTGGAATTAGAACCGGTGCCCGTATGGGATCCCGGTGTGTTCAAGGTGAGGACTTTAGCCTCTAGGCCATGCCGCCGGGCCCCTCCATTTTTATTTTCTTTTATGAGTTTTGAAAGCAGTATCTCTTGACATTAGTGTTAAAGGCACCAAACTTGAAATAATATAAAAATTATGTTAGACCTGTTGTTGAATCTAGAACCTGTTAGGTGTTTTAGAAAGATAAACATACATTTTATCTTTACTAAATGTTTATTGAGAAATAGCAAATTCTTCATTGATAGCTCTGCTCCCAGGACTGTTTGCTTAAAGCTGATCCAGTATTCCTGCCTGCAGATTCCATCTTGTTCCTCCTCCTTCAGCCAGCAGGAGGTGCTCTTCCCTCCGGTGTGACCTGTTGTTTTCAAATGGATAACAAACATTAAGAAGACCAGAAAATTGTTTTTAGCTGATATGTCGTATTCTGTCAGTCTTCATTTCATAAAAAAATCTTGCTGTCTCCCTCATCTCTTAGATTTTTGAAATTATTCCCAGAAAGGGAAGGGAAGGGATTTGTCCAGCCAGTCAAGATGCTGCCTGCCCCTGTCAGCTGTCTGGTGTGGGCACCCTCTGGTCTGCGTTGCAGCAGCACAGTGTGAGGGAGTGTAGCTGGGTTGTAGGCTCGCCTCTCGGCCTCCAGCGTGTTGTCTGCTCTGGCGTTTGTGAGAGGGCTGGGAAACCGTGGTGGCTCTGGATGTTCTGCTTTAGGCTTTAGTCTTTGAGCCTGCTTCCAGAGCTGCTGCAGACTTACCATAGCTTTGGGCTTTCTCCAGGGGCCAGGACCTGGGTGATTGTGCAGCCTCCCCACTGGTGCTCGGCCAGTGGAGTGTCCTGCCGGCCTCTGCTCCTGCTAGGATGCGGTTGGACTGACCTTAGGTCTGAAGTGGTGTTTGCAGGGGCACAGCTTGCTCAGCAGTGTGCCTTAGTGTTTCTGATGGATTTACCCTCTTGACACACCTGTCCCCAGATGTTCTGAGAGACGTCTAGATTCTGTAAAGTCAGATTCGTTACGTATTTCCTTTTCTTCCCCCAGACAGGATAGTGTCATTTTAGAAAAATATTTGAGAAATTTCCAAAATTAGGATAACCTTTTTCAGCTTGGGAATTAAGTTGTGACTCATTGTAGGAGATATCTGTGTATCTTGGAAAAATGGTAGGATTTTGCTTTGTAGAAAATTATACTACTCAATATTCAAATGAGATATCAAATACTGTTTTTCCATATTTGCTCAGAGAAAAAATAAAGCATCACCAACTATGTGAGTCTTTTCATTTACCTGTAATTTTTGTGAATCTTCCTTCCTGCTTAAAATTGTGACTGTAGGTTCTCAGTCACATTTTAAAAAAATTGAAAGGTGGTAGTAGAGAAAAATGATGCAGTCTGGTGCCGGACACTGTTAGTCGCTGTGGAGAAGACCTCGCTGAAGCAGCCTGGGCAGTATGAATGAGTTGGATCGGTGTAAGTCATAAATGTGGAAGGATCCTGCTTTTGCTATTAGATGAGTAAAGTCATGCGAGTCGGTCCAGTTGGCCCAGCTTCCCAGCTGGAAGCGTAATTTTTAGCCTAGCCACAGCCTTCCACACCTCCTCCTTGCCTGAAGAGGCCAAGGTGTCTCCTTTCTTTGAGCTTACTCAGTAGGTGAGCTCTCAGCTCAGGGGAACCAAGTTTCAAATGTTTTAGGATTTTGTAACCTTTTGGATTGCCTCCCAGTGTCTTGCCTCTTCTGAGACAGTTCTGCCAGCATATATTTCAGTGTTGTACTTTTTCCCCCTTGTTAGCGAAAGCTGAGCCTTGCTTTTGGCCTAAGTGATTAATGCCACCACTATAGCCCGTGTAAGGAGAGCTGTCAGCATTTCTCTCCAGGGAAACATGGAAGCCTGCTAGTTCCTCTTCCCGGGGCTGATCCGTGGGGCTTATTTGTCGAGACCAATAGATGTTATTTTAGAAACTCCTTGTACCATCAGGAATTGTCGCCCCATTTCCTCACCATGGCGCTCTAAGCAGCGTGGCGTCATTACAACCTTCTCTCTTTCTTTCTCTTTCGTAAATCAGACCGAAGGGAGGAGCACTTTCACTTCCTTTATAGAATGGAATGTGGTGGCACAGGGACTCCTTGTGGTGAGTAAACCCTGATTTTTCCTTCTCTACTCTTGGCCAAATTGACAACACGAGCAAGTACTAGATATGATGCAAAGGTAACAGCATAGGCAGTTATGCGCACTTGGGGATGGAAACGCAGTGGAGAAAATGTAGCTCCTTCTCCGTTTTCTTAGCAGTGCCTTTACTTGACCTTAAGGCCTTGTCCACGTTTTTTGTGTGTGAAGGGTTGGACCATGGTGTCACCTAACGTGAAAGTCACCCCTGCAGTGACCAGTCCTTCATCTTTAAATGTGTTGTTGTAGGCCTACATCTGAACTACCTCCTCAACACTGCAGCAGTTGGCTGAGCTTGGATTTTCCCTTATGAACAGTTTTTGTTTTGTATTATTCCAAACACTAAAAATGGCTTTATAGAGCACGTTGTTTATTTTTGTAGTGTAGTTTGAAATTATTTAAAGTGGAAAGTGTTATGGTTTTTCTACTAACTGTCAGACTTAAGATTAAGGAAATCATTGATCCCTCCACTTTGTTCCGATTTAGTTTATAAGAGATTTTGCTGGGCCATGCAAAAGCCAGGAGCCAATAACTCAAACCTTTTCGCCCAGGTGGGTTCCAGGGACCCAAGTACTTGAGCCAGCACCTACTGCCTCCCAGCGTGCACTTCACCTGGATGCTGGAAGCAAGCGCAGTAGCCCCGGTGAAACTGAGGCACTCCGAAAGAGATGCAGTTATCCCAGTAGCGCCAGACACCCACCCTGGGAATAGTTCACATTGTAAAAAGTTCAGTGATTGTGTTTCTTTTCCTTGGATTACACCACAGTTACTGCACGTGTAGAGAGAGAGAGAGAGAGAGAGAGAGAGAGAGATCCAGTCCGTGATTTTTGCAGTGAGATAACTCTGTCCCCTGGCATGTGGCAGCACGGGTTTGAAGTCATTACACGGGGCCTCTTCCATTCCTCTTGCTCATTTCTGTTGCTGCTGCTTTCTTCTTTTTTTTTTTTTTAGATTTATTTTTATTATTTTTTTATTGGAAAGGCAGATATACAGAGAGGAGAGACAGAGAGGAAGATCTTCCGTCAACGGGCTGATACTATGCCGATCCGAAGCCAGGAGCCTCTTCCGGGTCTCCCACGCGGGTGCAGGTTCCCAAAGCTTTGGGCCGTCCTCGACTGCTTTCCCAGGCCACAGGCAGGGAGCTGGAAGGGAAGCGGGGCTGCCGGGATAGAACTTGCGTCCATATGGGATCCTGGGCATGCAAGGCGAGGACCTTTAACCACTTGCGCCACCGCGCCGGGCCCAGCTGCTGCTTTCTTCTTGCTCTTCCTGCCTGGTCCCAGTTTTTGCTTTAATAGTATTATCTTCTGCTAAAGAGGAGGAGGAACATACCTTCTCGGGATCACCCTTCTCTACTTTCCTGTGAAACCCATGAGCCCTTCCAAGCAACTGGAGACATGTCGGCTGGTAAATGTGTGTGATCTGTGTTAAACAATGGGTAGAATACAATGGAAGCACTTATAAGAATGAAAGATTTAGAAAGATGTAGAATTTGACTTCTGTGAGGATGGTTTAACCTGAAAGCTTTTAATTCTGTTGACTGTCTTACTTGAAAAATGTTCAAACTCTGTTGGATCTCTTATCTCATATTTCAGTTCTGTGATGGCACACAGCTGCAACAGTGTGCCTCCCTTGTTTATATGCGTACATGAGGGATTGGCAGCATTTATAGGATGAATTGCCAGTGACTGACACTTCATAGCCATTTACAACACAGAGCTCAGCTTGGGAATACTGTTCAAAAGCCAATTAGGGCTTGATTGGCAGGACCATGGATAAGCTTCTTAAATAATTTGAAATGCTTGTCAGATTGCCATCTAAAAATATCTTAGCAGAGGAAAGAACAAATACTGTGATTGACTCAAGTTGTTTTAACCAAGTAGACCAAATTATAAGTTACATCTGTCTTAGACTTTATATAATATGTACAGATGTCTTATAAGAGGACACCTAGGAAACCACATTTTATTATAACCATGCATTTCTAATAGCAGGGATGCTTATTGAAAGCAAGATCCTTTCATTCCTTATTTTAGGAACAGCCCTTGATTTGTTGTAGGCATGCGGTCAGCTTTGTCGCAGCAGCACTGTTTAGAGTCATGCTGTAGAGATGTCTGCAGTGGGTATTGCACCAAACGGACTGGCCGGCGCCTAGAGAGACCTGGATTTTGTGAGTGCTATTTGGAAAGAAAAGAATCAAGTAAAAGATAATCTTGTTTTGTAGCACAAAAGTTTTCCAAATAGTAAATTAAATGCTAAGTACTAAGTTGTTGACTCTATGTGTTTGGAGATTTTTGATTTTTTCAAAAAAAATTTAGCATTTATTGGAAAGGCAGAAAATCAAAGAGAAAGACCCCAATAACCTGTGCACCGGTATGGATTTGGGAATGGTGTCAAATACCCCCAGCAGCTGGGGCTGGACCAGGTCAAAGCCGCGAGCCAGTTCCTCACTTCAGGTCTCTCTTGGGTGGCCAGGATGATTAGACTGTCACCTGCTTCCTCCTAGGGTGTGCGCTGTTGGCAGGAAGCTTGAAAGGAGAGCAGAGGCAGGCCTCAGGCTGTGTAATATGGGATGTGGGTCCGTCAGTAGCATCCTAACCACTATACCGAGCGCTTGACTCCATTTGGAAGGTTTTAAGTTTAGAATGTGCATGGCTGTAATGGTGTGGTCCTCTGGAGTTAGACTTGCAGGGTCAGCTTCCTGCTTGCCAGCCAGTGACAGATGCTCCGCGCAGCCGCACGCACACGTGACTACGCCCTGCCACACACATGGAACTGAGGCGGTGATGGGATCTTCCTCAGAGGTTTGTTCTGAGTGGAAAATTAGTAATTAGGCGTGCCTAATGAGTGCGTACAACAGTACATTCCACAAAGTAATTGAATTTTAATATAAGGAATTTCTGCAGTTTTGTTTTGTTGCAATTCTAGCTAAGGTAAAACTGGATTCGTCATTGCCTCTTCTTCTAAGAAAGAGATTTATTTATTTATTTGAAAGGGGTAAGGGAAGAGAGAGAAATTTGTCTTCCGTCAGGTGGTTCACTTCCCAGCTGGCCTCTACAGCTGGTACTGGTCCATGCTGATGCCAGGAGCCAACAGCTTCATCCAGGTCTTGCACACAGGTAGCAGGGGCTCAGACACTTGGGCCGTCTTCTGCAGCTTCTTCAGGTTACATTAGCAGGGAGTGGGACTGGAAGTGGAGCTGTGGGGATTCGAAACAGGTGGGACGGTAGCATTACAGTCTGTGACTGTATCTGCTATACCACAGCACCAGCTGTAAATCATTAACCCTTAATTTTTCTGTTTTAACCTACCTGGTTCAAAAAGTGTGATATTATATCACTTTAATAGACATTTCCAATATTTGGTAGCTCTAGTTTCTAATTATGTCTGACTAACTGCGGTGTTCCTTCTATATACAACAGTACTGCGTTATTCCTTTGTTGCAAGCATGTTTATAAAGAATGCAGTTGGACAGTAGCCAGTAAGTCCTTTATCCAAGCTTTTCATTAATATAAAGAGAACAAATTTGATTCAATTCCTTTATTCTTTTTTTAAATTGTTTTTAAACGATTTATTTATTTATTGGAAAGTCAGACATACAGAGAGGAGGAGAGACAGAGAGGAAGATCTTCCGTCCGATGATTCACTCCCCAAGTGAGCGCAATGGCCCATGCTATGCCGATCCGAAGCCAGAAGCCAGGAGCTTCTTCCGGGTCTCCCACGCGGGTGCAGGGTCCCAAAGCTTTGGGCCATCCTCGACTGCTTTCCCAGGCCACAGGCAGGGAGCTGGAAGGGAAGTGGAGCTGCCGGGATTAGAACCGGCGCCCACATGGGATCCTGGTGCGTTCAAGGTGAGGACTTTAGCCGCTAGGCCACGCCGCCGGGCCCTAATTCCTTTATTCTTAATTAAAATTAACTTTGCCTTTGATTACTTAACTAGATGCCATTATAATACCAAAGGCCTTATGTATAGTTTTCTACTATAACTAGCTGTCAAAATCATTTTGTTTTATTTATTTATTTATTTATTTATTTATTTATTTTTATTGCAAAGTCAGATATACAGAGAGGAGAAAGGACCAGAGACGAAGATCCTGTGTCTGATGATTCACTCCCCAAGCGGCCGCAATGGCCAGAGCTGAGCCCATCCAAAGCCAGGAACCAGGAGCCTCCTCCGGGTCTCCCACACGAGTGTAGGGTCCCAAAGCTTTGAGCCATTCTCAACTGCTTTCTCAGGCCAGAACCATGGAGCTGGATGGGAAGCTAAGGCACCTAAATTAGAACTGGGGGCCATATGGGATCCCAGCATAAGCAAGGCAAGGACTTAAGCTACTGAGCTATTGTGCTGGGCCCAGTGTTTTGTCATTAATAAAAGTTAATTAGTACTACCCTAGTTATTGTTTTCATAGAACACAACCTTCAGTTCAATACGGGCACAAAGGCCCGTGCCGAGGGCTGGGTGATCTTCAGCACAGCCTGCGCTGTGCCGTGCTTGCAAGGGGCAGGTATTTGACCTCCTTGCTGAACACCCATTGTTTCTTCCCCACCATCCCAACAGAGATGTCTGCATACAGGCCAGGAGCATTCAGAGTGGCTGCTCTTCAGAGTGTTCGAATTAGGAATGTGTGTACGTGAACAAGACCGAGTGATTGACGACTGAAGTAAGGGACAGATGTCACCCGGACAGTGGCCGTGGTGGAGATCTGTGAGCTGAGCTGGGGTGTGGCAGATGGACAGTGCTCTGGGTACCACAGGGAGAGAACCAAGTCCGTGCAGGAGGAAGGAACAGCGCTGGAGGAAAGGAAGTCATGGGACAGAGAAGTCACAACAGGAGCAAGCCGGTTTGTCCTTGTACTCTTACCCAAAATCCTAGCTTAAACCGCTAAGAATAATTTCAATCTGCTTTCCTTTCTTTCTTTTTCTTTTTTTAAAAAGATTTATTTTCCCTGGAAAGGCAGATTTACAGAGAGAGGAAAAGAAACAGACAGAGAGAGATATCTTCCATTAGCTGGTTCACTCACAAAGTAGGCACAATGGAACTGAGCCAATCCAAAGGCAGGAGCCAGGAGCCAGGAGCCTCCTCTGGGTCTCCCAGGTGGGTGCAGGGTCCTCGACTGCTTTCCCAGAACATAAGCAGGGCGCTGGATAGAAGTGGAGCAGCTGACACATGAACTAACACCTATATGATCCCAGCATGTGCCAGGAGAGGATTTAGCCTGGGCAGTTGCACCGGGTTCTCAGTTTTTTTGTTGGTGTGTGTGTGTGTGTGTGTGTGTGTGTGTCCATCTCAATACATGAAAGCTGGCTTAGGCCACTTCTGACCTGTCTCTAGTTGGATTCCTTGGGTCAGCCCTGTATCTCGTCATCTTCTTCCAGCCTGTCCTGGGTACCATCTAGAGGATTCGCCCTCGACACTTTTGCAGTGTTGTCTCGTGCTCTGTCCATAAACAGATCAGTCAGATCCACGGCTAAGTCAGGGTTGCATTTTAGGAAACAAACATGAGGTCCTGTTACAGCAGCTCAAAGAATGGGCTTTGGCCATCTCATAAGGTAGTGCTTCAGATGGCATTTTGCAAGATTTATGTATCCCTTGTTGAACTCTGGAAGGATCTTTGGCAGAAAAGAGCCGCTCATCAGCACGGGCACAGGCAAGAGCTCCGGAGCTTGGGTAGGTGGGGAACAGAGAAGGGGAGCAGGGTGCCCAGGGCCATGGAGCCCCTGAGCTCACCTGAGGTTGTTGCTCAGGCGAGTCCACAGGGTGGCCGTGAAGACGCTCTGCGCCTCCTGCACAGTCATTGCATCGCTCAGAGAAGCTGCCGGGACAGGAAACGAAGCAGTTCTCTGTTAAGGAATTACTTCAGTCTTTTCCAGCCTCACCATCATGCACAAGTGATCAAAATCATAAATGTATTTACTTTTTGCTGTTTCTTTTCACAGTTTAGGTTTAACCTGTTATACTCTCAGCCCTGATGTAAAACATAAAAGACCATTCCACTCTTACTAATTATCAAAAAACCTGAATTCATGTCACAGAGGACTAAGTTTTATAATGTAAAAATGATTCTACAAATCAGAACTAGATATGAGGGCAGCATTCACAGGAAATACAAATAACTCTCAAATATGCAGCTGGCCTCCTGACAGTGCTCCAGGTACAGGTGTAAAAAGCTTAGCATTTCTGTCTGAGTGGCAGGCAGCTGTAACCCTGCAGCTCCAGCTGTCGGAATTCACCCCAGATACCCACTCAGGTAGGAAGGTGGCATGTGCGTTGCACCCCGGCTGTCTGCACAGCAAAGTACTGCACTGCCATAGTGTGAGCGCCTTATAAATCAGTATGCAGAAAGTGCTTTAAGCTTTTATGTGAAGGTGCAGAACCATGTGCCTGGAAGGCAACCAGTGTGTAAGAAGGGCCTCATGATGAGGTTCCAGCTCATGCCATAAGCCCAGAACGCTCTTCCATAGAGCTTGTTTGGTCAAGACACCTGCACTGGGCCTTCACCTGCACTGGGCCTTATTTAAGATTGCCAGGGTTTTTTGTTTTGTTTTTAAGATTTATTCACTTATGCATTTATTTATTTGGAAAAGTTACAGAGAGAGAAAGAGAAGCAGAGAGAGATCTTCTATCTGCTGATTCGCTTCCCAAATGGTTATAACCGGAGCTGGGCCAACGCAAACCCAGGAGCTTCATCCAGGTCTCCTGTATGAGCGTAGGGGGCCAAGCACTTGGACCATCTTCCATTGTGTTCCCAGGCACATTAGCAATGAGCTGAATTGCAAGTTGAATAGCCAGGAATTGAACCGGTGCCCATAGGGATGCCAGTGATGCAAGCAGAGCTTTAGCCTGCAGAACCAGCCCTGAGATTGCCAACTTCTGTGGGCTACACAGTGGTTTAAGCCTTGGCTTTCAGTACTAGCATCCCATATGATCCCAAGTTTCGGTTCCAGTTATTTCACTTCCAATCCAGCTTCATGTTATAGCACCTGGCAAGGCAGCAGCAAGTGGCCTAAATATTGGGTCCCCAGCACCCACTAGGAGCCCTGGGGTGGAGCATCTGGCTTCTAGCTTGAGCCAGTCCTAGACCTGCTTGCTGCAGCCAGCTGGGGAGTGAAGCAGCACGTGGAAGATCTCCCTCCCTCCCTTTGTTGTTCGGCTTTTCAAATAAATCTTTTCTTAAGTTGCTGACTTCCAGTGGTAATTCTGATTTGATGTCTTTATTGTATTTGGGCAGAATGTTTCACAATCAGTGTAACTTTCCTTGTCAGTTTGGAGTTTTTTTTAAATTTTTAAATGAATAATCTTAAAAGTCTGTAATCAAGTCATGATTTATCTGTTTATTTGAAAGACAGAGGGAGAGACCGACCGAGATCACCCAGCTGCGATCAAGGGCTGGATCAAGCCAAAGCCCAAAGCAAGGACCCTGGGGTGTCTCGTGGGTAGCAGAGACCCCGCCGCTTGATCCATTTCCTGTTTCCTTGCACACTGCACATTAGCAGGAAGTTGGAATGGGGGCAGAGCTACACTTGAAACCAGACACGCAATATAGGGTACAGGTCTCACCCACGTTTTTTGAAAGAGCAACCTCATTCTCGTTGTTACCTTTGTGTGCCAATATATGTCGAGTAATGATGATTTATTTTTGAGATCCTGTCATGTGAAACTTACCTTTTTATCGCTTCTTGTATATTTTAGGGACAGACGTTTGCTTCAGCCAGCCCAGGTCTGTGACGTTTTGAAGGGTGTTATTCTGGTGATCTGCTATGTCATGATGCACTATGTTGACTACTCCATGATGTACCACCTGATTCGGGGCCAGTCTGTCATCAAGCTCTACATCATCTACAACATGCTGGAGGTAAGGACGTGCACCCGCACCCCACGTGCCAAGGCTCGCAGCGTCAGCTCTTCAACAGGGACGCCACCTGCAGGCAGGAAAGTTGGTCTACTGACAAATGACCGGACCGCCATCACTTGAGGCTACTGTTAGAATGTAGATTCTGATATAATGGGTTAGGGGTGGAGCTGTTACTCAGGTACCCGATCAAAGGACACACTTGGAACTACATGTACTCACAGCCCGGTGGCTCCTCAAGAATTCAGAAACGGTGACTGCTGGCCTGACGGCTTGGCTTTAAACTGTCAAGTTCTTGGAAAACGGTTGCCCATAAATTTGTTGAACCCATGTGTGCTTTTCTTGCAAGAGCTTTAAAAATTATAAAATAAATGTTATATGTTTGCTATAATAGATGTACATTTTAAATTGCCTTGAAATTTTTGCAGAGTTTTCCAATTTAAGTACTGAGTTTTAATACAGTGTATTTCACTTAAAAGCAATCAGCATGTGAAAGTCTACATTTACACAAAGTAAATTGAACAATTATATAGTCAACAATTATATATTCTCTTTACCAAAAAGGGCCTTGCTTGATAGGCAGAGTCTTTTTTATTGTTAGTAACATTGTATTATGTGAAACAGTTTTATAGGTACTGGGATTCCCCCCACCCCTCCCACAACCCTCCATCCATGGTGGATTCCTCCACCTTGCTGCATAACCACAGTTCAAGTTCAGTTGAGATTCCTTTGTTGCAAGCATATACCCAGCATAGAGTCCAGCATCCTATTGTCCAGACAAGCCCAGTGGCCACTTGGGGCGACCCTCCCTGGTCTGAGGGCAGAGCTAGCAGAGTAAAGTCCCGGTCAGTTAAAAGCCCCAACAAAACATCAGCAACAATATACAGTGTCATGGAATTAATTGACATAGTATTGAGTAGACAATATGTTAGAAATAATGCAAGTTCAATTTTTCAAAACACATGGGTTGAGACAGTATCAATGACAGGTTCAAAAACAAACAGACAAACAAAAAGAAAAATTATACAGGTTAGATTAAAGCAAACATGTGGTATCTAACCTTTTGGGATAGGCAGAGTCTTAATCACTTTAATGGTAAACAACTCCGAGTTATTTATAAATTATGAAATCCAGGTTACATTTCCCTGTACTTCTTTCTAGGGACACATGCAAGCTGAATCTGCCTTTTGACTTAATGTAGAGAGTTCCTAGTGAGTGGGCAGGTGGGTCGCCGTGGGGCTGCAGGCGGCTGTGGTGATATGCTGCTGTGGGAGAGAAGGCCTTTCAGTCTGAGAAGCTGTTGTGGTTGTGCCTAAAACCAACACCAGGAGGCGCTAGAACCACACCCCAGCTTCCCTGGGGAGCCTGGCTGCGTCTGCCAGGGGTTAATGTGGATGAAGCTCACCGAGTGGGGCAGCCTGCTGAGCTCCCCCTTCCCACGGAGAGCCGTCCCCCTTTCCTCCCGTACTGGAGCGGCTGGCCTGCTAGCACCCTGCCAGACTCCTTCAGCTGCCTTTCTCTTTTAGGGCACCAGGGCGTCTCCTGCCCTCAGACTTCATGTGTGTGCCTCCTGACTTGCAAAGCCCTCACTGAAAACAGACCACGGAAAAGAGTCTAAAAACTGCTGATTAAAATAACTGAAATACTGCTTCACTTTGTAGACTGATTGATGGTGTGGCATAAGCCTAGTAGACAAAAATCTGCTCTAGCCCGGAAACAAACTTCCTCTGATCCAGTCCTGGCATCCTCCTCTAGTCCGTTATGGCCTGGTTATTCTGAACATGAGTGCTGGTTGCCCAGTGTCTATCCCTCAGTTTCTCATCGGAAGGTGGAAGGAGCTACGAGGAAGAAATGAGACAGTGTGTAGAAGGGTTGTTGATGCAGGTGGGTGGGTAAGTGGAGAGGGCCCCCAGGTGCTAGCTGCCATTCAGCATGCGTTTCATCGGCGCTTCCTGTCTGGTCCCTGAAGATGCAGAGGGAGACCAATGGTATGTGTTCTTTGCAGATGAGACAACAAACAAGAGATGGTAGGAAATTATACTCTGGTGAGAAAGAAGAGGGTGAGGTGGCGGACCCTGGGCCCACAGGGTTAGGGTGGTGTGGGGGATGGCAGACCCTGGGCCCGCAGGGTTAGGGTGGTGTGGGGGATGGCAGACCCTGGGCCCGCAGGGTTAGGGTGGTGAGGTGGCAGTGGACCCTGGGCCCGCAGGATTAGTGTGGTGTGGGGGATGGCAGAGCCTGGGCCCGCAGGGTTAGGGTGGTGAGGTGGCAGTGGACCCTGGGCCCGCAGGATTAGTGTGGTGTGGGGGATGGCAGAGCCTGGGCCCGCAGGGTTAGGGTGGTGTGGGGGATGGCAGAGCCTGGGCCCGCAGGGTTAGGGTGGTGTGGGGGAATCATGCGTGCAGTGTTCCACATCCAGCGACTGCTAAAGGACAGGCACCGTCTGTGTCTCTTTCTCACATCCTGTTTTAGTTGTTTACTGATTGTGTTTTTAAGGAGTCCGCCTGCTTGGTGTACTCCATAGGGAAACCATTTGTGGAATTCAGCAGCTGTTACATATGGCAGGGTTTAGGAAGTTGTGCCACATGATTTATCTGTCCTGAAGAACTAGGCTTGAGTCCTAAGCCTCAGCAGTAGTTGAAACCACGGCAACCACCATATTCTTTGCCTACCCCTTTTGTGTGTCCCGTATGTAAGACATTCTTTGTCACAAACATAGCTGATTAGGCAAAGTCTGGCTTAAATTCTGCAGTGCTTGACCTCTGTGTGCCGGAGAAGAAAGCGCTGGGAGTGGTAAGTGCCCCAGGTCCCTGCTCTTTTCCAGGTAGAGACTGTTGGGTTGCATTTGGAGTCTCGGTTACGTATGGAAGAGGACTGAGAAGCACTTCCCGATCCTGTCTTGCAGGTGGCTGATCGTCTGTTCTCATCGTTTGGACAAGACATATTAGATGCTCTCTATTGGACGGCAACAGAGCCGAAAGAAAGAAAAAGAGCCCACATCGGGGTGATTCCTCACTTCTTCATGGCCGTTCTCTACGTCTGTATCCTTTCAGATTTACTGGAAATTCCACGACTAGGGGTGTGGTCCTCATGGCATTTAGTCAGCCGTTTCACTGGTTTCAAGATAATTTGCTTAGATGTGTTTCCTAAAGATGAATGTGGGATGTCTGCATTCTTTTGAGAAATTGATTCTAACCATAATTATAAGTTGAAAACTTTGTGTGTGCACAGCCCTTTGAACTGTTAGAAAGTATTCTAGTCTCTGTGATTATATGGAAGGACTTGAGCAGTTGTCATTTATAGGTCTGTATAACTTATAGATCCAGATAGTAGCATAGCTCTACAAAACACTTTTATATTTATATCAGATTTTTTTTCTTGACACTAATTCTATGAATTGTTTGTTATAATCTTGAACTTAAAATGTATAGAATTCATCTTGAAATAAGATGTGAATTTGGTTAGGGGAACTTGGCCAGATGGCTGGGTGGGAGAGGGTGGGAGCTGTGTGTGTGTGTGTCCATGTCCCTGACTTAAAAGCTTTTCCTTTGGAGAATAAATACTTCATACTGTATAAACAGTGGGCACATGTGTGCGCCATACAAGGATATAAAGAGACTTGAAGAAGTCCGCGGAAAGTTTGTACTATGAAAAAAAAAACATATGGATTTCTTATTTTTTACCCAGATTAACTTTCCTTTATATTTTTCACAAAACTTTTGAAGTCTCACTATTAAGTTCCACATGGAATCAGCACTCACTTATTGGAATGTATCATAATAAAGGAATTTGTTTTGTTTTTTTTTTATACTGCCTTTGAGACTTGAAACCATTTGGCTTAGTATCTGGGAAGTTAAGGCAGAGAGTAAACTTGCTCCACTTTATGTGGAGTGAAATAGTTGTCATTCTAAAATATAAATTAACTATTTCATATGTGCTCTGCATATAATTCTGTATAACTCATGAAAAACCTTAATTATCAGAGAGATCCTATCAGCATTCCATATCTCCTGAAAAACAAAGCAAACAACTGCAGACTTTCCCTTTGTGTTCGTTTCATTCTTGAAATGCAAATGATCATGATTTAGACCGAGTGCTCCTAAGCCTCTTCTTTCAGTGTTAATGTGCCTTTTCCCATGCATTGATAACCTTTTGTGAGGAGCCTGTTTCCCAAGCGCGAGTGCCAGAGATGCAGAAAATACGGACACGCACGCAGAGAGGCTCATTTCTGCTTTGGTTTGTTTCAGCTTGTCAGCCTGATCAGTTAACAGAGGGAAATTGTGCAGAGAATAAAATACTAATACTTGTTTAGAAGGTGTGCTCTTTTAAGCTTTCAGAATTCTTGGATTTTTCTGTTAAAAACAATGTAAAATAAACTTTCTCCTTGACATACTGTTAGTTTTGCATGCGATTCTCATCATGGTTCAAGCAACCACTCTGAATGTCGCCTTTAATTCACACAACAAGTCCTTGCTTACTATCATGATGTCTAATAATGTAAGTGGGAGACCTCACTTGATATTTTTGAGCTTATTCAGGTGTTGCAGCAGCAATATTCTGGACTAGGCGCAGTTCTTTGTTCTGTGTATTACTAGTTATCCAGGAAGATTTGTATGTAAGAAATCCATTTTGACAATATAAGGGGGCTGGTGTTTTGGCACAGCAAACCAGGCTGCCACCTGCAGTGCAGGCTTCCCATAGCAGAATACCAGTTTGAGTCCCAGCTGCTCCACTTCCAATATAGCTCCCTGCCAGTGTGTCTGGGAAAGCAACGGAAAATGGCCCAAGTGCTTGGGCCCTTGCCACCCATACAGAGACCTGGGCAGAATTGCAGGTTCATGGCTCTGGCCTGGGCCAGCCCAAGCCATTGCAGTCATTTGAAGTGAACCAGTGGTTGGAAAATCATGAGATAGAGTTCACTGTCTCACGTGGTCTCTCTCTCTCTCTCTCAATCTCAATATAGCCCTTCAAATAAACAAAGAAATGTTTTTTAAAAAACTGATATTGTGATAAAGATAGTATTTCTCTTTACCCTTCCAGTTTGTTGAAATTAAAGGAAGTGTTTTCAAGAAGTTTGAAAAGAACAACCTCTTCCAGATGTCAAATAGTGGTATGTAACGTTAGGTCCTGCTTGCGGCTCTGTGCAGTATTTTGCAGTTCATTTGGAAATGTTAATTTATAAATCCTGTTTGCTAATTTCTCTTGAGTTTAGCTGTGCTTTCTCTAAATACCAACAACATCTTCCTGAGGTTTCCTTGTTAACCTTGTGTTAAGATATTTAAAAATATGTTTAAGATAATAAAAAAAAACTTAGATGTGTCTTAAAAAATTAATGTGTCTTGCTAGACCATATTTTCAAAAGCTTTTTGCTGATCCAGAAATTTCTCTGAAGCATAATATACTATTTTATTTTATATACAAGCATCATCTAAAACACAGAAATTTATTTGCCTTGCAATCACTCAAATAGCTACTAAGAGGAAAAATATGGCTATAAACCTTCTGAGCTAGTCAGCTTTTTGTTATTGCAAAACAGATCTCCAAGGGGGGCTGTTTAGAAAGGAAGGAGTTTGGGCTTATAGTTTGGGGTTCACAGTTGAAGGTCTAGCAGAGCCTTACAATGATGGCTGATGAGGGTTGGGAATGTTGGGTGTGTGCAGAGGGAGACGCCCTTAGCAGCCAGGAGGAGCAGACTCCTCCAGCCCAGGAGGAACAAAGCTGCCATCCCTAGCACGCCCCCAGCAGCCTCTGATCCCCCCCAACAGGTCCATCATTAATCCATGGACTTACACCATGAGGATCAAAACTTTTATGCCAGAGCCCTTGGGGAACACACACAGTTTTCCAGGATGTAAGGCATGGAATGTCTGTTGTACCTGCAAGAAGTCCTAAATATGAATTTGCAGGATTTACCCATGTAGGCTTCATCTCACAGCAGTACAGCAGAGTGGATCTCAAAGTGGGATCCAAGAGCCCTCAGGAAGGGTCCTTTAGCCCCTTCAGGGAATCCTGTTTCCCGAAGAAGGTAGAGACATGATCTGCCTTTTCCACCAGCAGATGTAAGACGACAGGACATGTCGCAGGACCTGGCTTGGTGAAGTCCTGGGGCAAGGGGAGCAGCACGGGGTCCTGGGCAGGCAGTCGGGGTGAGCTCAGGGCAGAGCACACATGGCCGTCTCTGACAGCACTTGTCCTGCCTGTCCTACCTGTCTGGGGACCCTTCTATACTCTTAGAAGTTACCATGATCCCAAAACAATTGTTTATTGAGTTATGTCTATCTTGGTTTACCACATCAGAAATTAAAATGGAGGTTTTTAAATAATTACTTATGTAACATGTTTATCAAAAGCAGTTGTATTTTCACAAACATTCATATATTAGTGAGGACATTATTTTTTCAACAGTGCTGGAATATCTGAATATTTTAAAGAACTTCGGCTTTCTACCTCCCCACCCAAGATAATAATTTTAAGCTCTAAACATAAATACTTGGATGATAAAATGTCAAATATAGGAAGATATATTCACAATGTACATGCAAACATTTTTGGGTACTATATAAAACACCATAGAAATTATATTTCTTTGGAATCAATAACTGTTCATTTAAAAAAGAAACTGAACAGATTAGTCACATCACCTAAAGATTTGATGTGTTCATCCGGTAAGATTCTCTTATATGTAAGCAGTTCCCTGCATCGATGATGGAAGGACAATCCAATTTTAAAGACAGGGGCTTGAACAGTTATTTTAAAAAGGATCAATGCTCAATAAGTTTCCCAAAAAGGTGTTCAGTGACACTAGGGGAAATGTGCAAGAGGCCACTGCACACCTACTGGAGGGCTGCTTCTGGCACGGGCAGTGCCAGGGCATTGGTGAGGACATGACACATGCTGGGCACAGTGAGTGCTGGCTGTCAGTACTGCCCCAACTGACAGATGCTTATTTATTTGATTAAAAGCTCACCTACCCTTTGGTTCAGGCCTGAGAATGTATAGTTGTACTTCAAAGAGATGCTAGAAAATGGAATCAAAAGGTAAGCTTATTTTGCTGCAGAAAGGCTTAGAAGTGCACGCATGAAAGGCCCCTCGTGAGCACATTACTGATAGATTGAGACATGAGATCTCAGAAGCAATGTGTTGAGCAAAAAGAGCCGAAAGAAACGATTGTGGTGAGCAGACTTCATTTACGTTGGCGGAAGAGCAGTTGCCTACTGGGTATGGCACCGAGGTGAGAGCATGCGCAGAGCTTGCTAGGTGAGGATCTTCCACATTTTATTGAGGAGTCTGGTGACACAGATTATACGTTAAAACTCATCTGAATGAGTCCAGGAGATGAATGCAGTTCACTTAGCAAGTTTGTGATAAACAAAAAAGATGACATTTGGGAGTGGTTAAAACAAACATGTTTTTATAGCTGTAGGAGATTTGTAACCTAGCCGAGGATCAAGAATAAATGAGGAAGTTTTAACAGTAAAGTCTGGGCTGTCCTGTGAGTCCATGTTGCACCTTCAATTCCAAAGCCCTGCGAGGCAGTGCAGCTGACCCCTCTGTGTTAACCTTCCCTTCCTTTCCTTTCAGAGGGCTGCTGCCAAGCGTGTGAATTCAAAATAGGAGAAGGGGGAAAAAGAGGCTAAATTATGTAATTTATAGCAATTTTATTAGCTAACCAGAGAACATTTGAAGATTCGACTATTAGAATTCACGTGTTGGAGAAGGCACTTTGATGCTGTTGCCTTCTATTAGTATTTAGTGTAAGTTGGATGCTGTTTGTAAAGCTTTAAACTACACATGCAGAACTTACATGTCAAGGGTTTTCTGTTTGTGTGCAACAAGAACCAGGTGATTGTGAGTGGTAGTGAGCCTATCACCAACAAGGTGAACCTAGTTCATGTCCTTTTTCCCCTTTGTATACAGATCCCCCAAGTTAGAAAGATGAGGGATGTGCTATTTGAAGTGTTAGAATACTCTGGCACTGCCGTTGTGCTCCAGTGCGTTAAGCTACCACTGTGAGAACGACAGTTCAGTGCCAGTTTAAGTCTCCACTGCTCCTGTTCTGCTTCTGAGCTAGCTCACCTCTGAGGATCCTGGGAAGGCAATGGAAGACAGGCTGTGTGCTTAGGCCCCTGCAAGCAAGTGAGAGCTGGGGTGGAGTTCCTGGCTCCTGGCTTTGGCCTGTCCAGACTCAGCCGTTGTAGGCATTTATGCAGTGAGCCAGCAGATGGAAGATTGATCCGTCCTCTCTCTCTCTCTTCCCTCTCCCATTCTCCATTACTCTGCCTATCATATAAAGAAATAAATCTTGAAAAAGAAAGCAGAAACTGCATGCTGATTAGGTATTGTTAGGTCACAAGACGTTTAAGATTTTATTTTGGCATAAATTAGTAATTGGCAGTTATTGTGGAGTTTTGTTGTTGCTGTAGGTAGAAATAGTTCATGTTCTATTGCAAGGTGATTTGCATTGTACACTTTAGGTTTTATGATATTAAATTCAGGTTGTTTTTAAATTTTTTCTCAAGGGCAAAACATTCTGCTAGGCAGTCTTCCCATGGCTTCTGGCACTTAGATGATAGGGTGAAGGAAGAGCCCTCCTTTGAGTGCAAATGGCAGCACCTTGCTTCCTGTGCCTCCTGCAGCAGCTGTGCCACGAAGAGGAGTCTGCAGGGATGCAGTGTGAGGGTCAGTGCCTCCCAGCAAGTTCACGTGGAAGTCGGGACATCAGAGTGACCTTGCTTAGCAGATGGTCTAACAGTTGTTTAACTAGCGCTCCCTTGGTTTGGGGTGATGTGTGGAGATGATCCAGGACGCACAGTAGGTGTGCGCAGGTTATCAGCAAACACCGTGTCCTTTAGTGGAAGGCACCTGAGCACTGCAGTTTGCTCTTCTGGGCGACCTGCCACCAATCACACATTGGCAGGATGCAAAGGCACATCTGTATTTATTTCAAAGATGTTTATTCACACCTATAGATAATTTCATCCTGCTCTGACTAAGCCAGTATATATGCATTGTTACTATATTACATATATGCACTGTGGTACTTACATATGGATTTTTTTTTCAGATATTAAGGAACGATTCACAAATTATGTACTTTTGCTAATAGTGTGTTTAAGAAACATGGAGCAGTTTTCTTGGAATCCAGGTAACTAAACCTTAACAACTACTGTATCTTGTAATTGTACTGTTAAAGCTAAGTTGTCATTTCATATGGAATAGGATGAATATTGCAGAGGGACCTTGAATGTTCCACTGTTTGGCATCAGCAGTACTTGAAGCAGTAGATGGATTGAGCCAACATCCATGAGCTTTTCTGAGCACCTTGGATGCATAGATTTCACATTCCTCTGCACTGAAATAAGGTTTTAAGTGCACTTCCCAGGACCCTTCTGCAGTCCCCTGGCTTCCACTGGGGATGGGAGATGCCGTCATTCCCCGCAGGCTGGCAGCTCACTGGTGCTGCCTGCACGGTGGTGTGTGTTCCCTGCTGCGCACTGTGGCCCAGCCCTCCGAGGGTTTCAGAGAGCAGTGTGCTGCACCTGCCTGTGTGCAGTCACGTGACCTGTGCTCTTTGCTGACATGGATCTCTTGCCCATTCACTATTTGGTGGTACTTGACGAAAGATAAAGAAATACAGTGTGAGGCATTAGAGTGTGTTTCAGACGTGCCTCTCTGAATCTGGCCTGATGAAGTCACCAAGGCTCCGTGACTTGTCATCACCCGGTCGGTGGGCATTCAGTGGGCCTGCACTGTGTGCCAGGAACAAGGCTGTGCTGTGTGGCAGCTGTGGAAAGCACTCAGCTCCATGTAGGACGCAGGGTTAATTAATTGGAGAAATAGATGTTTACAGTGCTGCCATCAACTAGGTGGGATGTGATCAACTACACAGACATGTTAAATAATTTAGAGGGGCTTTTTAAATGCCTGGTTTACTTACAATTAAAGATAATTATATGTTTTTCATTTTGAAGTAACTTTTGTTTGCTCATTTTTCTTCATTTGAAAGGCAGAGAGCAAGGCAGGCCAGGACCTTAAAACTCCATCCACATCTCCCACACAGGTGGCAGGAAGCCAAGTACCTGAGTGAGCACCTGCTAACCAACTCGTGTGCATCATCACAGGAGGCTGGGTTGGAAGCAAAGCCGAAGAGGAGCACAGGTGTTCAGATAGGGGTGCAGCTGTCAAAGCCGAGGGGAGCGCAGGCGTTCAGATAGGGGTGCAGCTGTCCCAGGCAATGGCTTTACTCCTCTGCACAGCGCGTGCGGCTGTTCTGCATTTTAATACTCCCAACATCAAACATGTTATTGATGTTAATAACTTGCTGGGTTTTTGTTTTTGTTTTTTGTTTGTAAAGCTTGTTTTCAAGTACATAGGAAAAATAAGTGAGATACATGATCTTGGAACTGAATTTGCAGAAGTTAGTGTCTTGTAGAAACTATGAGATCAAGTCTTGTCATTGTGTATGCTGCCTTCACTTTCCTTCTGAATAGGTACAAAGACCCTTGGGCAGAAAAGTGCCTACACACACACACACACACACACACCTGGATTCTTTGCATGCCTGAATTCCACTGATGCATAGGATATACCTTTCTTTGTAACTGAGTTGGCTAGCAGGGTGTTCACACAGGGCAAAGTTGGCATTTGTGATGGGTTCCCTTGGAGCTCAGCAGTCCCAAAACAGGGTTGTTAGGCCCGATTGCAACCAACCCTAAGCCTCCTGACATCTCGCTGTTTGAAGTCATTTTCCCATCTCTGCTGTGACTTCCAACATAGTATCTGCAGTCTTTGTAACACTACTCCCTTGGAGCATGTGGCAAAACATCAGCATTTTAGCTTTCTGAAGTTTTTAAAAATTTTCTAATTTTAAAACCAAATTCCAAAACCTCGCGTATGGTTGAGGTTCTGGCAATCAGGCCCCCTTTCGGTAGTAATCCTGCCACTCACTGCCACCTGTTCTTGCATCAGTTTCCTCCTCTACAGAAATAAGGCCAATACGCATGCCTGGAGTACTGAACAACTTGTATTAGTGACTACTGCTAATGATCCTGGCACCTCGGGCAGCACCCCAAGCTGGAGCCCTGTGCCCGGGCTCTGGCCCTTGACATTGTGAAAGCCCTGAAAGATGCTTGTGGAATTTGTTATCCTTCAGTTTGAATGACTCAAAAAACAAAACTAAAGTGTCGTTCATTGATTGCTAATTCCAACTCTGTCATTGTTTATTACTGAAGTTTTGCTCCGTGGAGATTCTGTGATGACAGATTCTGCCATTGAGAGCTTTCACTGACTCCCTGTTCTCCACTCTTTGCAGATCATCTCTGGGTGCTATTTCCAGATGTTTGTATGGTGGTTGCGTCAGAAATCGCTGTGGATATTGTGAAACATGCCTTTATCACCAAATTCAATGACATTACTGCAGACGTATGTATATTGATAAGCAGTTTAATTCTTAGAATTACCTATTAAGGTTTTTAAAGTTATAAAATAGTAAGTTTGGGTTTACTGCATTTGTAAAGATAATGCAAGATTACTATGTTTAAAAGTTAGAATTGTAATTTTAGGTATCTGAAAATTTTTATACCCCTGGAAATGCCTATTGGAGTTAAAAAGCCTTAGTTCTGTGCTTCAAAATGAAAGGATAGGTTGGTTGGTAGTTCAGCTAAGAGTATCAGTAACTCAAAAATTATTGTAAATTGTTAAGATTACCATTGTTTAGCTCACGTGCTTTGGATTATATTGTTTCTAGATGATATTTGAAAGTTAAAGCATCAGTACTTACTTTCTGGCTGTTTAAAATATTTTGTATGTAAGCATTCATCTTCTGTGATTATAACTTCTTTATGTTTTAGAAAAGTGATATAATTATCTGGTGAAAGTCTTAAAACTTAGTAACCAGAGATTCCATAGAATTTCCAGACACTGTGTCTGTAGCTATAGACTCATTGGATACACAGATGAATCAGCTTTGGTTTTCCTATAGTCGAAGGGCAGTGCACAGTCGGTAAATGCCACGCTTCTGCGCTGGACCTCTGTGTATTCCTGGGCAGTGCAGTCCCCTCGTGCTGACAGCGTCTGCCGCGTGGTCAGCCCCACCGTCATGGGGACGGCACGCCCTGCCCTGCACTGTGTTGCTGAGCCAGGATGCTTTATGATTGGGGTAGGAAACGCATTGTGAACTCAAGGTATTTTCAGCTGAAGATGGCTGCGTCAGGATGCAGCTGCTCAAGGTCCTGTAGAAGGGGGTCTCCCGGGGCGTTCCTGACGGCTCCCTCCCCAAATGACTGCAGGTTCAGTCTGCTGTCTCACTGCACTGGAACTTTATTAAATAGGGTTACTCTGACACTTGACAGCTTATCCCAAAAGGCAGCAAAGATTTAAAGTTGAATGCAGTTCTAACTGCAATAGTTTGATGAATTAATAATGGGTTTCTCGATACTTCCATGGACTTAAATACAATTTTACATACTTTTGTAAAACATTAACAGATATTTTACCATTTTCTCTTTCAACTTCCTCCATACAAAGTGGTTTCCTTTCTAGGGATCATTTTACACCATCTGGTGTGATAATTAGGCTGGAATCAGGTGTTCAGTGGTTTTAAGGAGATTTTTAAGTGCCCTTGTCGCTATGTCCCCTAGCTTAGTTTGTTTGTTAGAATCCGTGTCTATCAGATGGCTAAGTGTAAAATAATAATTTTTAAACTGTCCCTTTGCTTTATAATATCAAAATTGTACATAAGAGTACTTCAGAAAATTTCTAAGAGGTGCACGTTGTCTCTAAATTTTATTGTTTGTGAACTTCTCAAATATGCTTTGAAAAAAGTATAAAATAGCCATTCCTCGGGCCCAGCAGGATAGCCTAGAATCCTTGTTTTATGGCTGCTGGGATCCATGTGGGTGCCAGTTCCTATGCTGGCTGCTCCACTTCCCACTCAGCTCCCTGCTTATGGCCTGAAAAGGCAGTAGAGGGTGGCCCAAGGCCGTGGGGCCATGCACCCATGTGCGGGGCATGCACTCATGTGGGAGACTCAGAAGAGGCTCCTGGCTCCTGGCTCCTGGCTTCAGATCAACTCAACTCTAGCTATTGTGGCCACTTGGGAAGTGAGCTAGCAGATGAAGGGTCTTTCTCTCTGTCTTCCTTCTCTTTGTGGATCTGCCTTTCCAAGCCATCCAGAGAACTGCAGCCACGTTTCCCCCTTACGCGGGAAAACAGGAAACACACCGGGTGTCGCTGACCAGCAGCACTCACTGCTGGTAGTGTTTAACCGATAGTCGTTAGCCACCTGCGGAATTAACGGCAATTCACGCTCTCCATTTGCACTACGTTACTCTGTTTCCTTGTTATTTGTCTTTAGGTCTACAGTGAATATAGAGCCAGCCTTGCTTTTGACCTGGTCAGCAGCCGACAGAAAAATGTGAGCATTTTATAATGGCATCATCTGAGATCCGCACCTAATGATGGCTTGAGCTAGAGTGGAAAACTGCGTAGACTTCCTCTGTACCTGTGTTCTCAAGACTAAATGTTTACAAACTACTAATAATACATTAAATAGTGAATGATTTTTTACAGTTAGAAATCATACAACCTTGTGTATAAAGTTCTCATGAAAAGATTTCCACATTGTATCGCCAGACTGCGTCCTGGCCGCCATGTTGTGTACCTCGGGCACAGGTGTGGTGCTGTGTGGGCAGCAGGCGCAGGCACTCACTGCCCGCTCTCTCTGCAGGCATACACGGACTACAGCGACTCGGTGGCACGCAGAATGGGCTTCATTCCTCTCCCCCTGGCTGTCCTAGTAAGTCCCTTCTTTCTTCCTGTAATATGAGATAGTCGTATTTATAGAATTTTGGCAAATGGATTGTCAGCAAATTTGTTACAAGAGGACTTGATACACAAATAATTTGAGAGAAGCTTCTGTTTTCTAATTGTGGTATCATTCTTTTGAAGTTCAAAACATCCGATAGATACGTGACCTGAAGGCACTGTTTTAGAAAAAGTAACTGTCCTGTTAATGAGTATCCCTTTCTGGCTTATTCATTTGGTAAATAGCTTTATTTTTTATGTCATAACTGGTGGTGGGGTTGGCATAGCCACTGTCACACACACTGCTGGCATTTCCAGCAAGTAGTGTGATGCTGTAATGCAGTAATTCCAGTTCTAAGGAAACAGTTACAGAAGCCAACAATGATTTATGGGCAAGAATAAACATTGCAGTGGCAGCTCTAGTTGCAGAACTTTAGGGAAATGAAATACGTTAAGTAAATTATGGTTGCCTAAATGGAAACATAGTGTATCCATTGTAAGTACAGCTTTTCAGAAATGTTTCCAGAGTTTTTACAATAAAAATTCTATTATCTTTATAACATACGTATTTTTAAAAAATAAAAATAACATTTGAGGCCAGTGTTTTTGTGCAGTGCTTTAATCCACCACTTGTAATGCCACAGCCCTGACTGCAGCGTGGTCAGTCCCAACTGCTCCACTTCAGGCCCAGCTCCTGCTGACGTACCTGGTGGGAGCAGGAAGGCACAGGTGCTCGCTTCCTTCCAGCCCCTGGGAGAGCACGATGGAATCCCGGCTCTGGCCTGGCCTCCTGGCTGCAGCGGCCCTTTGGGGAGTGAGCTGCTAGATGGCAGATCTCTGCCTTTCATAAACAAATACATCTTTAAACATGCACACACACTGAAATATAAGTCACTCCCTCCCAAAAAGTTACAACTTTGAGAGAAAAAAAAAACTTTGAAATTTTTATTTATTTGAAAGGTTCTGTTAGAGAGAGGGATAGTGGGGAGAGTTGGAAAAAGAGAGAGAGAGAGAGAGAGATACCTTTTATCTGCTGATTCACTCCCCAGGTGGCTGCAGTGGCTAGGGCTGGGCCAGACCAGAGCCAGGAGCTGACTGGGCCATCTTCACTGCTTTCCCAGGTGCTTCAGCAGAGAGATGGAGCGTAAGTGGAGAGACCGTAACTCAGACTGACACCCACACAGGATGCCAGAGTCACAGGCGGCGGCTTTACGTGCTGCACCGCAGCGCCAGCCACTCACTCTGAATCGAACAGCTTTGGGAAGGGTTTCTGTCTTCATCAAGGTGTAATCATGTTCATTCAGATTTGCTGGCTGCATCTGTGTTTGACAGGTTTCTTCTTTATTGCCTAGTCCTACGTTAGAGCAAATGCTGCAGTCACCTGGAAAGTACTCCCACAGGCCTGGGCAAGTCAGCTGAGAAAAATATAAACAAGTTACCAGCCATACCACTCTATATCAGACCAGCTTGCCTCCTCCCAGTTGTTTCTCTATTAAAACCCATTTTTCAAAATGTCTTTTTAAAGTTATCTTTTACAGTATTTAAGAGTCCTAATAGACTCCTATCTTATGACTTGGTGTTACTAGCCAAGCCTAAGTCCTATCCCTTCCCCGCCCTCATAGCTGCCGCCTAGCCCTCGGTCTGGGAGTGCCACTGCACCTGTGGTGGGCATGCTCCCCAGCTGATCTACCTGGCCTGCTTATTAGGCTTACAAGGGGACTCCAGTCATTCCTGCAGTTCTTGGAGACAAATGACAAATGAGAAAAAAGCTCATTAGCCACAACTGTGTACAAGTGAGAGGGATTTTCTTACCTTTAAATAAATAATTTTTCAGTAATATTCTTCAGTTTCTTCTAATAGTAAATGCCTCTTGAAGTTCCTTTTCTCTTTCCCTCTCTGCAGGGCATTGGGGCTCTTTAAAAAGTAGAACGAAGGGTAGGAGAAAGCAGGAATAAGGAAGATGGCTGAGTGGTCCTAGTTCTGCTGGGAGCATGTGGAGCAAGAGTCATTCACGTGTATATTCCAGATTAGTTTTTCGTTCTAAAAGCCTCTGGCTTACATCTCTCAGGTCGATGTATCTGAGGCTGTGGAAGTAACCATAGACTTGATGAATCTGCCTAAACAAACCTAGACCTACCTTGCAAATAGTACAAATGGGCAGATTTTAACAGGAATCGGTGATTCTAAAACCGCTGTCTTAGATTTAAGCAGAGGCCGTCGGTGGATACCTGAAGTATTGCCGTTGCCTTGGAGATGTATTTAGAACATTAGCTAACAACTGCTGTCATGTGCTTTGTCTGTGTGTCTTTTGGTTTGTTCCTGGCCAGCTCATCAGAGTTGTAACAAGCTCAATCAGAGTGCAAGGAATCCTGTCTTACGCCTGCGTCGTACTCTTCTACTTTGGGTAAGATGAACCATTTCTGAATATGTTTTGGGTTGTCTGGTAAAGTGTAAGCGTGCAGTGGAAGGGAGTCTTGTAACACCCAGGTCATACTCTGTCCGCTCTGTGCTGGGAGCTCCCTTCCTGCTGTGGGCTACTGAGAAATCGTGTCTCAGCTCCATACACTGCTTTTTGGTAGCAGTAGTCATACTTTAGTTTTCATTATAGTCTCTTACTTAAAGATTTTATGAGTGTACACTAGTCATGTTTTCTTTTATGAGGCAATGCCTGCCATTACATTTTTTTTTCCAATACTAAAATCATCTTTAATCTTCTCACTTGTTTGCCACGTTGAATCTCCTTTCTGTACTCTAAGCTGTTGGGCCGACACACAGGCAGCACAGCAGTGTAGCTTCCCTGCCAGTGACAGGCTGAGCCCACGTGCAGAGCTGTTGGCTGATGCAGCTTGCGCTCTGCTCTGGGGAGACAGCAGTAAACATGCAGCTGAAACAGCCTGATGCACGGCTCGGTGGTGGCCACCAAGTAACCATGGGAGCTGAGCGTTTGCCATTGTGGGTTTTGTCAAGACAAGGATGGATGGTGAAGGAGTGCAGCCTGCAGTTATCACTTTACTGGTGGACAGGGCAAGGAGAGTTGGCCAGAGGAGCCAGGCTTTCTCTAGAGCAGGCGTGGGAACGAGACGAGCTGTCACGGTCCTGAGGTCAGCAGTCACCAGGGCACCAGGTCTGCTCCCCAGTCACCCGCAGTACTGCAGTGTCGGTTGGATGTGCTTCTGCTCGAGCCCAGCGCATGTCCTGCCACGTGGCAGGTGCCCAGGAAGCGTCTGCCCCAGCAGCTGAGGAGCAGCCTCTTGTGTGCCCTGAGGAGCCAGTGCTTCCTTGGTCCCCCACCCTGCAGAGCTGGGCTCAGGCATGACAGCTTGTTTCGGCAGTGCCACAGCAAGATGGAGTTCCAGCACATCACAGATCACTTCCTGTTTTCCATTTGAGTGAACACACAAATGCTTTACTGGAGTAAGCTGAGCCCAGTCAGGTTTTGGACGTTAAAAACATGAGCTTCTCCTTTGATGGTACACATTTCCATTCCACCCCTTGAAGTGCTAGCACAGAACCACACTTACCAAGTGATACTGCCTTACTTGTTCCATTGATGATAAGCTTTTTATCATAATGTTTTGCTTTTGGCATGAATCAGCAGGCAGATATATCGCACCCGAAGTCTTTCTGTGGTTATAATTGCTTGTGTGTGATTCACCAAACGGGCTGTGCTTCATCTGAGTTCATCTGAGTTACTTAGAGTTTACACTCTGCATCCCTTGTCCCACTCTGCATACCCGTCCACCCAGGTAGTCCTCCCGACACAAAACTCCCCATGAATGTCCATGTTCGACTCCATTATTCTATGTCAAGGTCACGCTCAGATTGTCCTCTCCTACAAAGTCTTCATTCCTCGAAACCCAGACACCTGCCTTCCACAGAACAGATCGGAGTCCCCTGGATCTCCCAATGTGAAATGTGTGTGTAGCTTCTACACTTGCCCTGTCCCACTGTGATGAGAGTCGCTGGCCTCCATCCTGCCAGGTCCATTCCATACTCCTCAGGGAGAGCAGACAAGTCCCTGTGTGGGCGACAGTGAAATCCAGACAGCTGGTTTTCAGGGGACCGGTGGTGTTGAGTAGTATGAAGAAAATCCCAGTGATGTGAGGGAGTGCCGTGGACAGAAGCAATGCCTAAAGGGACTGCCCCAAGGAGCAGCCACCACCAGCAGTCCTCAGATAACATGGTGGGGGCATGCTAAGGGGGCAAGGGCCAGGCTCTCTTTCATATGGAAACGGACAGCAGGTGGCAAAAGTGGCAGTCCAATGAGGAAGCTTTCCTGACCCCAGAGGCACACGTGCCCGCCTAGTTTGATGCCTGGGTGTGTGTTACTCTTGAATTGATTGGCTATAGTGTGGAGAGTGGGGTGCTGAAGCTGCTCCGGGATTGAAAGGGGCCACCGCAAGATGGCGGCTGGCCCAGGGCCAGGAGGCAGAGTTGGTCTCGCCAGCAGGTAAACAGGAAGTCACAGGGATAGGCTAATGCCCCCGCTGTGATTATGTCATTGCTACTGGCCTATCAGATAGCACCAAGTGGACCCATGGGGAGAAGTGATATAAAAGTAGGTGGAGAACGATATAAAAGTAGGCAGTAAAAGCAAGGCAGAAGACAACTAGGACGGACAGACAAGACGATGACTAGGACAGACAGATAGACAAGAAAGACTGGGGGGTGGGAAGAAGGGTGGCAGAAAGGAGACAGGGAAAGTACAGGAAGAAGAAATATGGGAAGAAGGGTGGCAGAAATTAGGGCTAGAGAAGCGGCAGAGGAAAGCTTAGACCAATGGGGACAGGAGCAGCAGAGAAATGCAGCCACTTTTGGCAGTGAGGGGTCCGGTTCCGGCTTTTCCCAGACCCTCAAGAGCGTGCCTCGTCGTTTTTTAGTGTCACCGCTGCTGGGCAGCAGCGACAATATAGGGCATGAGGGCTAAGAAATCAAGTTTGAGACCCCAAACAGTTGGAGTGATGGAGTGGCCATCAGTTGTGATGGGAGTCTATTAAGAGAAGGGCAGATTTGGGAAAATGGAGATGAAATCTGGACCTGGGATGTCAGTTTTGTGAGTGCAGAATTACGATTAGGCATCGCTAGTCAGTGTCGAGGAGTAAGCGCAGAGGATGAGTTGGGCTCAGAGGAGAAGAAAGCCTGAGAGTTAAGCACCTGGCAGCGGCGGGTCTGAGTGGGTACTGGATGTTGGCCGCCTTAGTCCTGCAGTGAGAAGGCTGGTTTGCTTCCTGCTTGGTCTACGCCACCTCTCTTCACCCTCACTGTCATCTAGTATTCCTGTCAGGGTCTCCCCTCAGACACAGAGCCATGTCCCACCTCACCCCTCGTCCCCTGCCTGGCTCTGTGACCTTGGCCATTAAACATGGCCCACCTCACCCCTTGTCCCCTGCCTGGCTCTGTGTCCTGGACCCTTGAACACGCCACCTCACCTCTCTCTCTGACCTAAGCCCTTGATCTTTCCCAGGTTAGAGGATGCCCGGGTGTCTTGTGTTCCAGACCTTTGCCAAGTCTGTGTGAAATGCCGAAATGGGTATTCATCTTTTGACCCAGAAATTCTACTTCTTGTAATTACTGGCATCTGAGAAATGCAGATTTAATGTTTTCTTAATCAAAAACTTTAATTGAAACAAAATACTGTAAATTCTGTCTAGTAACAGGAACTTCTTTGGGGTTTGTTAGCTAATGGCCCGTAGCATGAGAAGTCTTAATAATATCCCTTGGGGACTTTAACTGGGAGAGTAGATGCAGAAGACTCAGAGATAAGAAGACGATGCCAAGTGCCGCAGTGACCTTCACTGGGGAGTGGAGTTACATGCTATTTTATGTTACTTGTATTCATCTATATATATTGAGTGTCTTTGTTTTGCAACAAAAATAAATGTTAAGAATGGTAGGAAAAATTTCTAATCTTTTGTAGTGAGAAATGAGGAAGTAAGCAAAAACTTTGTCTTATGGTCCAGACATCTTGGAAAGCTTGGGCTTCACGGCACATTTCATGGCCCTCCAGTCCAGACCCTCTGACTTGGGCCCAGCCCCAGCCCCTTGCCTCACCACCCCCTGCACAGCAGTTAGTGGCCGCCAGTGGCCCAAGTGAATCTTCCTTGCTTATGTGTTCTGTTTCTTCATTAAGGTTGGTATCCCTGAAAATCCTGAACAGCATCGTGCTCTTAGGGAAGGCATGCCAGTATGTCAAGGAGGCCAGAATGGAAGAGAAACTGTTTAACCGCCCACCAGCCAGCACCCCCAGCCAGTCAGCCAGCAAAGCTCAGAGCAAACGCAGATCTTCCCCAGGTAAGTCTTCAGTCTTTGGTCAGCAGATGCTAAACGCTTGTCACAGGACAAGCCAGGAGTCCAGCAGAGGGTCAAGGCAGGATGGCTGCTCTGGGAAGCAGAAGAGAAAAATGCAGACCCTGAGTCAGTGACTGTGAGCACGTACCACTGGCAGAGAGAGGGGGTGAAGCGCATCCCCCAGCTTGGGGTACTGTCACGTAAAAAGATGTCGGCAAAGGGCCTGAGGGTGTGAGGTGAGCGGCCTTCCCCGGAGGCCGATCTCTCAGGACTTCCAAGCAGAACTGTCAAGCAGGAAGCTGTTTGACTGGTTCAATGGCACTAATAACCATGGCTGCACCAAAGCCCGACTGGCTGCATTGACCCAGTCCCAGGGTAAGGGGCTGGCCAAGGGATCCTTGGGCCCCAGGGCTTGCTGTGCACCAGGGCCTGCTGTGTACCAGCACTGCAGCTGACCTGAGGATTTGGGCCTTTGTCGGACTTCAACTAACCACTTGTGGACACAGCTGTCATTCTAGAAGGATCCTTCACTGGCTTTGTGGGAAATAGGCTCTGGAAAGCAAGGGCCAGGGACAAGGCTGACTGGCTCAGGGCAGGAGAGCAATGATGGGCAGGGAGTTGTGGAACTAGACGGTGGGGCTGAAGGAGTTACTGATGCGCGTGTTGTGTAGTGTGAGAATAGAGGAGCTGTGGACGATTCTGAAGTTTCTGGCATCGAATCTGGAAGAACTGGATGACTGAATTTTTGTCACAGGAGGACAGGTCCTTGTTCCTGTCTGTGTTTGTCCATATTACTTCTAGCTTGGCTTGTTTTTAAATGTGTGTGGAAACTGAGTGCCAGATGGTAGTGATGCCCTTCAGGGAGGGGCCAGCAGGAGCTCTGGGCAGCTCGATGTGTGTGAACCCGGGGCTTGCTGGGAGAACGCAGTATGAACCTTGGCCAGAGTCCAGTCTGACGGGAGGGCCAGGCCTGGTCTTGGGCTTCACAGGGAGTTAAAATAAAGTAGCATAAAAGCGTCTATAATCACGCGAAGGTAACTATACTTTTTATTGTAAGGAACAACATGTAAATACTGTTAACAGTATGAGCATTTGGTTGCATGTGCTGCGGTACAAACATGGTCAGTGTGCCTTTAGGACAGTGTCTGGAGGAGGCCTTGGAGGCCAGGAGACCATGGGGCACAGACCATCAAGGGGCAAGTGGAGGTCAGGCTGAAAGAGGAGTGGACAGTGTGAGGACAGCACAAGGAGGAGCCACCAGGAGCTGGGCAGCTGTGTGCGTTTCCTCTGTCCTGGCCTGGTTCTGGTAGGTGCATACACGAGGCAACACTCCTCAGAGTGTACATACAGGTAAATGCAGGTTTTAGTGCAGCATTTTTACCTCAGAGCTGTTCATGCAAGATTGAATTTATGATTCTGAGACTAACAGGTCTAGGCCTCAGCCTGGCTGTTCCCAGGAGCGGATTCTAGGATTCTTGGATCCTGAAATAAACTTCCAAGAGTTGGTCTTTACCCCTGATTTGTGTTTCCGGAGAGGTAGTGCTGAGTCAAGTCCTGCTGAAGTGCCTGTGCCTGAGAGGTGGGATGCTCTGGAGGAAGCTGAGCAGGTGCCCTGGGTAGAGGAGCCCAGGCCAGTGTTTCAAGCCTGGCAGTAGGTATTAGGATGCAGTCATGTAGAAGAGGCTGTAGCACAGGAGAGCCCAGTGTGGTGCCATTTTGATGAGCTAGCAGCGATGGGGTGGTCTGGAAGGTTCCCTGCCAGTGAGGGCAGCTGCCATTCTGGTTGGCTCTCAAGATGGAACTGTGTGACGGGATGGTGGATGCCTCTGCCATGTCTCTGTTGGTAAGTTCACGCTGCCTGGGTGTGCGCTCACCTTCTGAGTCCGTGGATCTGTTTCCCACAGGCCTTTCCACGGAAGAAAACCTGTCTGCCTCGGTCCCCAGCCAGCCCGCTCGGCCGAAGGATGATGTCATACCACTACTAGTGACGAGTAGTTCGGATCAGTTTCTGACAACCCCAGACTGTGACGAGAAGGACATAACACAGGACAATTCAGAATTAAAGCACAGGTCCTCAAAGAAAGACTTGCTAGAGATAGACAGGTTCACGATTTGCGGCAACCGTATTGACTGAGTTCCGGCCCCGTGTTGACGCTGCTGGGCCCGGGACAGCGGACGCTGAGCCACCGGGTCAGACAGAGGCTGAAATGGCACTTAACTATTTATTTAAAAATTTTAAGTTATTGCTGGCAAGCAGGTCTTAGTGTCTTTCCTCCAGTGACGTGGTCCGGCTAATGGGCTGGACCGTGGAGCAGCAGCCTGGCCTGGTCCCTGGAGGCTCGATGACCCAGGCCACCCAACCCTACCCGGCCATGCAGCTGCACTTCCGGGCCCAAGAGGGCGAAGCAGCTTTGTGAATCGGGCTTCCGGAGAGTCACGCTTTGCCTCGAGGCCTCTTCAGTATACGGATGTACCTGGAAACTGTGAAGCTTTTACCGTGACGTCACCTTGGCAGTTTCACACTATTTTCACAAACAGTTTCCAAACTCTACTTCATCTGCCAAAGCATTAAAAAAAAATAATAATTAAACATAAGATAAATGTTCTCACCACCAGAGTAATCCTTGAAGATACATCTGAATTAATCAGAATAAATGGCTACCTTAAATAAGACATCATGAATAGTAGCATTTTGTAGAAAACAAAAGCAAAAACAAAAAAAACAAAACCTCAAATTGTTCATTTATTTAAAGCAAAATTTATTGAAGGTCATGCATCAGAAAATGTTCCATACTTTCTCAGTTTATTCTTTTCAAGGTAAATATGAAATGTGTGTCATGTAACTACAGTGGATGAAAGAGAAATTTCCTGACAACAAAAGCACTTTTGTACTGAGAGCTTAGACCCTTGTTAACTTTTTGGTACAGTGAACTGGTTTTGCTTTAAGACCACTTGCTTCATAAGTGGTTGCACCTGCAAGATCTGTTGTTGGATAGGCTAAAAGTTGTCACCGTACAAAATTGAAAGCTGTCAATTTTAACTGGATTTTTTTCAGTAAGTTGTAAAGTAAATCTCCCAGGTTGGACAGATGACAGCCTCTCCTGGGTTTATGAAAGGCGTGTGGGTGCTGAATGCCCATGCCCACCCCTCCGTGGCCAGAGCATGGTGGTGGCTGTTGGGCCTGCCCACGCTGGGCTAGCATGCCTGTGTCAGGGAGCACCTGTGTGGACGCAGAGGCGCTGTCTGGGCGTGGAGAGCTGTGTGTGTGTGTGTTGTGCGTGTGTGTGTTGTGTGTGTGTGTATATGTGTATTGGGGACAGCTTTCTGGTTTGGTGTAAGGTAAGGTGAGGATTTCCATTTCTGCTCCATTACTCCTCTGGAGGTATTTTCCACCTCATTTTATCTTGAAAGTCCTGCCTCTGTTTGTATAAAAATTTTACGACTTCTGATTTCAGAACTGTCTGGAAGGGTGGTTCTCATGCCAGTCATTTCCCAGGAGGCCGACTGCAGGGGTGTCTGTCTCCCGTGAGAGCCGGCTTTAATGCTGGGCTTGTCCATTGGAGATCTGAAGATTGGTGTTGAGGAGACTGTCCCAGCAGGCCTTTAGGAAGCCGCAAAGTATTCTTAAGTAAAACATGCAAATTTTAATTGCCTTGCTTTTGTGTTTCAGGGGAGCCCCATTCTTAAATTATTGTTCTATTTGCCATCTCCTCTTCACCAGCAGTGAACAGGAGTGGTTGGGGAAAGCTTTGGCACGCCTTGCACTGGTCAGAGCAGGCATGCCGTCGCCATGGAACCCGGTCCCGCCCGCCATGCTGTCCTGGGGAGGGGTCCCCTTCCTGTGCTGACGCTGTGGGGAGGTGGGGCTGTGCTCACTTCTTCTGTCGTAATGGCATTCAGTACTAATTTTATAAGTGCATCTTGTGTGAAACTCAATAAATTCAATTTTGTAATCTTTTTTAAAAAGGTCACTGACTTTATTTTAAACCTGCTTGCCATTGTAGTTGGCAGAGTGAATTTTCCACTAAGAATTTACTGCTAATATACATTCGGTCAACTCTCTCATTTGAATTCTTCCTTTGTTCTGGCTGGTAGTAAATACTTAATTGTGTCTGCAACATACAGATGGGGCCTTGGTTGTAGGCCACTTAGTATCTCCAGCAAGTCAGGGTGGTTGCATCTTACTGGGGTTTTGCATGTCACACAATATGCTTTTCAAGGTAGTGTCAAGGAACCTGTTGGACCCTCTTGCTCTTCCTTTGGAATAGAGATACCATGCCATGTGCCCTGCCCAGGTTTGCCCACTGCGACCATGGACCACGAGCAGCGCTCCAACGTTGCCTTGATTAAAGCCTCGGAATCTACCCTCCGCTCCTGGTAATTGAGCAGAGGGAGAGATTCACGCATCACTATGTTTTGGTATGTCTCCACTCCTTGTGTTTGTTTTCACTGTGTGTGTTCAGGACTGTGCTGACAGGAGCCAGCTGCGCTCAGGCCCATGTGCTTGCTGGAAGGCCACAGACGCACGCCTGCTGCTGCAAGCTCCCGGTGACTGAAGGATCACTCAGGCTTGTTTCCATGTAAAAAAAAAAAAAGAACAGGTGCAGTTCATTAACATATTTGTGTAATTTTGATTTTTTTGTTTTGGATTTGTTCAAAATGGGATAATTAAATTTTTTACCCAACTCCTGAAAAGCAGACATAAGGTCCTTGTCACTGTCCTCTTCGTTGTCCACCAGAATTCGCTGTCCTGGAATGGAGGGTGCTGGCTGGGTGTACAGTTGCCTGGGCGGGGCCGCCTTGCCCAGCCCCTCCTGCTGTTTGTTACATGTGGCCAAGCAGCTGATTGTCACCCATAGATCTAAATCAGAGAGGTGTTCACCTAAGGCAGGTGGAGGGCACCATTCGCCTTACGCACTTCCTGCAAGCTGGAAGCCAGCCGAGACCACGGTGGCCTTAGCCCATTCCTACCAAAGGCACCAGGCCACGCCGGAGCAGAAACCTGGGTCCCCAAAGGCTTCTACAAACCAGAGTTGCCAATGAATTGGAGAACAGTCCAAGCTTCCCCTGGGGGAGATAAGCTCGTGAAATGCCTCGGCTTGTAAGCCACCGAGTCGGGCAGTTAGTGCAGTTACCCCCACGTTAAAGCGCCAGGGAGTCTGAGCGGGGCAGTGGGGAGCTGAGCCCCACCTCTGAAACTTGGACTCCTGAGGACGTGCTCTTCCAATGCTGTGCTCCTTTCTGCGGTTTGGAGGGAAAGATAAAGGTTATGCTACCACAGCTTTTCCAGGATCTGATTTGCAGCGCCATCAGCCAACTTCAAACTTTAAAAACTGGCAGGGTCTTATTTGTTCATATATTCTGTTGAGCAGATATCTCTCGCTTGTTAACTGTTGGGAAGTGTGTGCAGTAGGAGAGTAAATTATAAGTCCGCTCTTAACAACAAGGAGGAGAGGAGCAAAAGGAGTCAGTCCATTAAGAGTGGTGAAGGGGTAGAATGGTCCCTGGTCCCTTCCAAGCGGTGGGGCCTGCCCTGGCAGTGGGATGCTGCCCGCTTGGCAGGGGGGATGCTCGTTGGTTGCCCCCAGGCGGTGGGATCTGCCCTGGTGGTGGGTTGGTCCCTGATGCGTCCCAAAAGGTGAGGCCTGCCCTGGCAGTGGGATGCTGCCCACCTGGTGGGGGGATGCTCGTTGGTTGCCCCCAAGCTTTGGGGCCTGCCCTGGTGGTGGGTTGGTCCCTGGTGTGTCCCAGGCAGTGGGGCCTGCCCTGGCAGTGGGATGCTGCCCGCCTGGCAGGGGGATGCTTGTTGGTTGCCCCCAAGCTTTGGGGCCTGCCTTGGTGGTGGGTTGGTCCCTGGTGCGTCCCAGGCAGTGGGGCCTGCCCTGGCAGTGGGATGCTGCCCGCCTGGCGGGGGGATGCTCGTTGGTTGCCCCCAAGCTTTGGGGCCTGCCCTGGTGGTGGGTTGGTCCCTGGTGCGTCCCAGGCAGTGGGGCCTGCCCTGGTGAGAGTTCAGGGAGTACCTGCAGGCTCAGCCTGCTGTAGGTGCCATTTGTTTCACATGATCAGGGAGCAATGTGAACAGTAGGGAAAGGGAAGTTGTTAAGAAGAAATGGGTTTGTGAAGGGCGTCTGGGTGATTGTAAAGACTTATTACAGGAAACAGCTAACAGCATTGCTGAGCCAATCAAGCTCTGCTGGTCCTGATTCAGCAAGGAGGAAGCAGAGCTTGGGAAGGCAGCAAGAGGCACATTGTCACATAATGCAGCAGACTTGTAGCTGCAGTGGAAAGCAAGGGTGGGCTCAGCAGGCTTTGCACCACAATATACTCAACAGCATTTTCCATGAACCTGTGAAGTAGCTTCCTGGTTAGCTTTGCATGTATGATTTCTTTGGAAATGCTGTGACTAGAGAAGCATTCCAGAAAAGCCAGGCCAGGGGACTATAAAAGGATAAAGTAGCACAACTCCAGTTTATAAGACGAGTTCACTTACTTTGAGAATGGGTTTGCATCGTCTAGTTCACATCTTAAAAGGCTGCAACAGCCAGGACTGGGCCAGAGCCAAAACTGAGAGCCAGGAACTCAGTCCAGATCTCTGACTTGGGTAGGAAGAGCCTAATTACTTGAGCCTTCAGTGTTGCTTTGTAGGGTCAGCATTGGCAGGAAGCCATTTTTCCACATCTATAATCTGAGCTGTTTACACCGGCTACATAATCTTGTGTTTGGGCTGCGATGGCTCAGCTGGCTAATTCTCCTCCAAGTGCCAACATCCCATATGATGGGCACCAGTTTGTGTCCCCTGCTCCATTTCCAGTCCAGCTCCCTGCTTGTGGCCTAGAAAAGTAGCAGAGGATGGCCCAAAGCCTCAGGACCTTGCACCATCATCAGGCAGCAGGATGGGAAATGTAGGCCTGCTCAGTGCCTGTGGACCTTGGAAGGAAGCCCAAGGAGGATTCTGGAAGCATCTCCAATGTGATGGAGCGTGGAGGAAAGGACGCTGTGATTGGAACATAGCAGTCCTACTCCGGAGCTCTGGTTTAGGGCTCCAAGCTCTCAGAGAAACCCCCCTGGAGTGCGAGGCTCCCCTCACCGCCCCCCCTGCTTCTAATGTCAGAATAGATGCTTGAATGCACTGCGAGTCTGGTGGCGGTGAGACTGTCATCCTGTCTCATTGTAGCATGGTATGCATGCTACTGACTCTGCACTCCCCACTCTGCCATGGAATAAGCTCCCTGGTCAGTCACAGCAGTGCAACATTTGGGACTCTGGAGGCAGCTGCTTACTCCTTTTCTGTCTTAAGAGTCACTCCAGGAAAGGACCGAGACTTCCTGCAGACTGGTGTTCTAGAAGAGGCACAGTGTCGGGGAGAGAAGGTAGACACTGCTAGAATGGAGTTGCACCTTCCCTGAGCAGCAAGGCTAGCTCACCGTTACGGCCTTCCAGTCCCTTCAGCCCTAGGAAGCCTCCACCTGGACGCCGTTGAGGATGTGGAGCTGAGGGGCAGTGGTCCTCTAACTCGTTCTGTGCAGCAAGGGACAACCCAGACAGTGACAATCTTGGTATCCTCAAAAACAGACTCTTGGGGCTGGCATCGTGGGATGATTGGCAAAGCCACTGCCTATAACACTAGCGTCTCAAGTGGATGCCAGTGCTGCAAGTCCTGGCTGCGCCACTTCCCATCCTGCTGCCTGATGATGGTGCAGGAAAGCCACAGAAGATGACTCGATTGCTTTCCAAATTGGAATCCAGTAAAAGCCCCTGGCTCCTGGCTTCAGCCTGGCCCATCTTGACTATTGTGGCCATTTGGGGAGTGAAGCAGTGGATGGAAGAGTCTGTCTTGGTCTTTTTCTCCCTATGAATTTTCCCTTTCAAATAAATGTCTTCAAAACAAGGAGCCCTTTGGAATCTGGAAGATGGGGGTCTGAGAAAAGGCATCCTGTGTCCCCCGATGCCTCATGTGGCCTCTGCTGAGGGTGACAGACTTGGTCTCTGCGCATGGAAGTGAGATGCTATTGGATGATGGGTGCTGAGTGTCTCAGTGACGATTCTGCCTTTCTCCCCCTTTCCCAGACAAGGACTACACAGGTTTTGGACTTGTTGTCAAATTCACTGTTTACTGGCAATATTCAGAGCTCAGTGTTATCAGTAGTGGACAATGCAGAGGTAAATCAGGTGTGTGCCTGAGAGTATGGCAGACAGGTGGCTGCCACATCCTACATCAGAGTGCCAGGGACCAAGTCCTACCTCCACTTCTCATTCAGTGCCCCGCTGGTGCACACCCTGGCAGGAGGTGGCAGATGATGGCCCACACACTGTGTTCCTGCCGCCCACGTGGGAGAACAGGGTCAAGCTACAGGCTCCAGGCTCTGGTTTGGCCCCAGCTGCTGCAAGCATTTAGGGAGTTAGCCAGAAGATGGAAGGCCTCTCTGTCTCTCCCTTTCCAACATTCTTCTAAATGAGTAAAATTAAAACGTCGTGAATAATTTCACTATGTAAGAGTCTTGTGTGTTCCATGCAGTCACTGCCCTCTCCTCTCTGCACCCACCAACCTCAGTTATCACTGTAGCTTTGCCTTTGCCGGTTGGATTTGTAGGATGAGCAGCTTTTTCAGACAGGCCTATTTCACTTGGTAATATGCATTTAAGGATCCTTCCTGTCTTTCCATAGCTTGATAGTTTATTTCTTCTTAACACTTAATAATATTCCATATTCTGTAGGCACCATAGTTTATTTTGTTGCTTCTAAGCTTTTGCAATTGTAAACAAAACTGCTGCAAACACTTGAATGCAGACTTTTTCGTAGATATAAATTACTATGATTTTACAGTATGCAGCTTTATTGCATACCATACAGTTCAGTTGATAAATGAGTATATTTCAACATTTCATAGCATATTCTCAGAATTCAGCAGTCATCATGTTTGGAATACATTCTGTGTTCGTTAACAGTCAGTCACTCCTCATCCCATCACCTAGCCATAGGTAACCCACCCTCTGTCTAGTGCGAACTCTTCGTCTAAGTGAAGCCCAACCACACACGGCCTTTTGTGACCAGCTGTTTTGACATTCTCCTTGCTGCCTAGGGTGCATCACTCCTTTTCACTGAATCATACTGTTCATTGAATAAATATGGCACATCCTTTAAATGTGCATTGATTTGTTCACTTGAATGGTAGACTGGCTGAGAGAGAGGGGAGGGGGCTTCCAAATACTACTTCACTTGCTCAGACACCCACAGCACCCAGAATTGGACCGAGCTGAAGCGAGGCGCCCAGAGCTCCGTCAGGATCTCTCACGTGAGTGACAGGGTTCTGGGAAGTTGAGCCATTATCTACTACCTCCCAGGAAGTATTTACAGGAAATTGGATCAGAAATGGAGCAACCAGGACTCAAACCAGTACTCCGATATGAGAAGTAGGTTTCCTAAGAGGCTGCTTAGCCTGCCGTGTCCACCCCGTCATCTCTGTTCACCAGTTGATGAACGGCTGGGTTACCTCTGCCTGTTGTCTATTGTGAGTAACGCTGCATTAAACGTGTTATGTACAAGCTCTCGTAGAGACATGTATTTTCACTTACCTGGGGCGTATCCCCAGGAATGGGATTGTTGGGTAACACACTGTAACTGCTCAGCCTTTCAAAAGCAAAGCAGTTGTACCATAAGCCTGCAGTATATGGCAGGTACAATGATCCTGTGTCTTAGTCAGTGCCTGTGTTCTGTCCCTTTTATGTGTGTGGTGACAAATTTCCATACCATGTGCATTTCTCTCTTTTACAATGATTGTCCCTTTGGTACTTGTGAGGCATGTGCTGTCGAAATGAAAAGTCAAATTCCCCTCAGTGGGATTCCATTGGCGAAAGTACATACACGTGTGGTTCCAGGGACGGGGGTTGGGAGAGAGGGTGTACAGGAGAACGGAGCTTTGTGGTCTACCACTGCTGCTATACTGCAAGGCCCTGGCTCTCTGCTCTTATTGCTTGCACTTGCCTTCCTGTCCACTGCTTTGTCCATGTGGTGATCAACCCTCCCTGGATAGATTTCAGGTCTGTCCCGGGTTTGAGCCTTCTAAAAACTTTTTCGAAATAAAGTTACACAGGAAAACAGAGACACAGAGAGAATCTGCTGTTTCATTTCCCAAATGCCCATAATAGCCATGACTGACCCATCCCAAATCCAAGAGCCTGGAGCCTTCATTTAAGTCTTGCCTGGCAGTGACCAGGTACTTGAGCCATTGCTTGTTGCCTAAGCACAGGCAGGAAGCTGAATTGCAAGTGTAGCATCTCCAGTCCAGACGCTCCAGTATGGGACACAGGCTTGCCAAGCACCTTCTTAGCCACCATGACAAATACCCTGTGGTTGAATCTTGCTTGCTTTTATCCTTGACTCGTAGCTAGCAAATGACATTGCACATGTGGAAGAGCTCTTCAAGCATCCCAAAAAACAGCTGCACATGCTGTGGGGACTTTGTTGGAGGCAATCTGCCTGCCAGTCCCTTGGCCCCTGGCAAGGCCCAGTCCCTCGTGTGAAGGTAAGGATCCGAATGATCCCTTATCCCTAAGAATACTCTTTTTCAACCTAATGGTGCACTGAGCATTGCCATAGTCCCTGGTGTGATCAGCCCAGAACTCCTGGCTACTACTGTTCTATGTACCCCAGTCTCCAGGATCTGCCTTTTCCTTGAAGTTCTGACCTGATGGTGTACTCATGGTGTGTGAGTCACATCTACAGGGTTCACAGGCATAGGACACTGTGTTGCAATGGTGGCTGGGAGCTGGGAATGAACACCCTCTGCTCCACAGGTGGGGCATGCATGCATTGTCTTAGCCCAGAGAGGCAGCAGCTTCCTGAATCCCTGAGCGGGGCAAAGCACCATTCACACACACAGGTGCCCTGTGGCCCATCCCTGGTGGGAATGACATTTTCCTATCCTGCAGTTGCAGTGCTTGAACATCCTGGTTTTTGCTGGCACTGGAAGGCCCTCTATTTCTGGAACTAGACACTTCCTAGGAATGGCAGGTTTCTGGCCTGTGAGCAGCCAGCACTCCTATTCTGTACAAACCATCCACCCCCTTCTGCCAGGCTCTCACACTGGGCCCCTGTGCACATGTCCTAGTCATCCTGTGTCACCTTACTAGAAATAAAAGCCCTGGCTGCCCTTGAGACACTCCTGGGGACTCTATCTGGAGTCGCCAGCTCCCCAACAGCCTTCTGGTGACTTTGTCATCTCCTAGTTCCCTCTATTCATTTTGCTGTTGTTTTTTAATCTAAAACCACCAACAAGTTCCTGTTTCCCGCACCTGTCTTGATAGTAAGGTAACTTAGCTGACTGCACAGCTCACGAGGAACAAAGACCGACACTGTCCGCCAAGAAGCTGTGCTCTGTTAACATTGGCACCAGTCCTGCAACCGACGGTTACAAAGGTTTGCCCCTCCCTGACAGCATTTCCTGAACCCCGTGTTGTCCTGGACAACCTCCAGGGAAAGCCAGAGCGAAGATTTTGAAGGTCTGAGCAAAGGTTTTGAAATTCCTGAACGTCTGGATCACTTTCCTTCAGCAACTTGGGTCAAGTTTCAGTCCTAGAAGGGTGCGTTCTTTTCTCTGGCCGAAAACCCAAGGGATGGGCAGGAAAAGCATCATTTTCTCCCTGCCCCTTCCTCCCAACCCATCTCTCAGCCACGCAACCACAACCTCCAGCATCTGCAGAAAGTGGCTCTAGCTTCCCATGGCGCTTAGGAGAACGTGTGGGCTCAGCGGCCACCACTTGTGTCTGCCTGGATGGTTGTGGTAGAAGCAGCTCAGGCTCCAGGGGGTCCCAGAACTTTGTCCTTTTGAGGTGGTAAAATTATCCAGAGCCCCTGAGATCCTTATGTATTTTTTTCCTTTTCTGAGGGTTTTTTTTTTTTTTTTTTTGGAAAGACAGAGTGATTGAGAAGCAGAGGCAGCAGAACCTTTCAACTACTAGCTCACTCTCTCCAAATGCCTGCTATAGTTGGGTGGGCCAGACTGAAGTCAGGAGCTGGAAGCTCCATCCGGATCTTCCACTTAGGTGACAGGGCCCAAGTACTTGAGCTACCAGCTGCTGCTTCTCAAGGTGTGTGTTACCCCAAGCTAGAATCAGACGCAGAGCTGGCACTCAAAC